>NC_051160.1:114321291-114383340 GCF_013339745.2 Dermacentor silvarum | reverse complement strand
GTGTAAGGAAGCGCGGAAGAAGCAGAACAAGGCTTGGAATCTCCTACGTAACTCCCCCACCACAGAAAACCTCATTAATTTCAAACTGATTAAGTCACAAGGAAGAGAACACGCCGCCGTGCAAAACGGGAAAGTTGGCAAAAATACATCGGTAGCATCAATTCTTATACAGATGAAAGAAAAGCATGGAACAGAGTAAACAAATTAAAAGGCCGACAAACTCATCCTCTGCCGCTAGTAAATATCCAGGGAGGTACCCTCAAAGATCAAGCTGATTATCTAGGTGCACACTTCGAACATGTTTCCAGTTCATCCCACTATTCCGACACATTCTTAAGATATCAACGACACCGCTCGACACCGCATGGTCGACACCGCATCGAGAATGCCACGCTTACAGCCTATGTTTTTGCAGGTTGCCGTCACCTGGGTATTCTGTTCTGGTCTGCTCAGCTCTTTCCGACTCGCAGCCGTTTCAGCGCCTTTCGACGAGCTGCTGCCGACATCATTCCTACCAGATGTGAACGGAACCGTCAGCTGGAAGCCGATGTCTGCGACAGTGCCTACTGCGGCTTCCTGGGCTTTGTGTCCCGGCGTGATCGGCTCCGGTCGACTCACAGCCGATTCACTGCCCATCAATGAGCCGCCTCGGGTGCCATCAATGCCAGATCTAGACGCCACGAACTACCTCGTCTGGCAACCAAGGTCGGCAACAGCGACGCTGGGAGCGCGCACCGCGGGATATAAATGCCAGTCTGGTGACTCCCACTTCGGGCTCGACACCGCATCGAGAATGCCACGCTTACAGCCCATGTTTTTGCAGGTTGCCGTCACCTGGGTATTCTGTTCTGGTCTGCTCAGCTCTTTCCGACTCGCAGCCGTTTCAGCGCCTTTCGACGAGCTGCTGCCGACATCATTCCTACCAGATGTGAACGGAACCGTCAGCTGGAAGCCGATGTCTGCGACAGTGCCTACTGCGGCTTCCTGGGCTTTGTGTGCCGGCGTGATCGGCTCCGGTCGACTCACAGCCGATTCACTGCCCATCAATGAGCCGCCTCGGGTGCCATCAATGCCAGATCTAGACGCCACGAACTACCTCGTCTGGCAACCAAGGTCGGCAACAGCGACGCTGGGAGCGCGCACCGCGGGATATAAATGCCAGTCTGGTGACTCCCACTTCGGGCTCGACACCGCATCGAGAATGCCACGCTTACAGCCCATGTTTTTGCAGGTCAGTTACCTCAGCCATGCTGCTACCATAAAAAGTAGCAATTATTGCCTTTTCGCGGTGTCGTGCCCACCAGAGCTTACCGATGTATTGAAACGACTGTCATCTTGCCTGTCTAGTGCATGTTGTACTTTGTTCGACCTTTTGTTATTGCTTGCTGGCGACGTTGAATTAAACCCTGGGCCTATGTCGAAGTCTGAGGCTGACACATTTGCGCAGGCTCTGGAAAGTGTACGTGAGCTCAAAGATGGATACGCTGCTTTAGTAACTCAGCATAATGCAGTCCTCGACGAAATGAAGCAACTTAGGCTAAAGGTCGACGCGTTGGAGAAGGATCATGCCGCCCGGCTTACGGCCGGGGACAGCGCAGTACCTGCTTTTCGCGATATGTCTGAACAACTGAAATCTGCTGAACATGGAATTAAGCGCTTAAATGCAAAGGTGGTGTCACTTGAGCAGGCAGGGGCTTCGGCAGCTGCCACTGCTCCGGCCGCACCTGCAGACACACTGCGCGGAGTGACAGATCAGCTGATGTCGATATCTTCGCGATGTGATGAAGCGGAAAACAGGATGCGTCGATCCAACCTCCTGTTCTTCGGTTTAGAAGACCATGCTAATGAGGATTGGGCAGCTTCCGAAGAGAAAATTATTAAGTTCTGTTCTGAAAAGTTACAGCTTACACTAACAGGTACACAGTTTGAACGGGTTCACAGGTTGGGTAGACATGATAAAGAAAAGTGTCGACCGATCATTGCTAAACTGACCCTTTTTAAAGATAAGGAGCAAATCTTGTCACGTGCACGTAACCTGAAGGGAACAGCGTTTTCAATACGCGAGGATTTTTCATTGGCAACGCGACAGATTCGCAGGAAGCTAATAGAATTCGCAAAAACTCAAAATAAGCCATTTAAGCTTCTAGTAGACAAGCTGCGCATCGAAAACGTAAGCTACGTCTACGATGCCATCACTAAGACCGTTGTACGTTCACGCAGATAGCTAGAAGTAAACACACGAACATCTAGCCAGCAAAAGCTGCATCAGCCTTGCACTCCTCTATCACTAACAGTATCATTCACTAATATTAGAAGTATCCTTTCCAAACGTGACATGGTCTCATCTTACATCGATGATAGCCTTTCTGATATTCTTGTCTTCACCGAGACGTGGCTGAACGCTGACATCAATGACAGCGAAATTTTTTCTTGTGCCAACAGCTACAATATCTATCGATGTGATCGTATAGACAGAAGGGGTGGTGGTGTTCTTCTGGCCATTAAAAGATCCATCACGTCATACGCCATCACTTTAAATTCTAAGATTGAAATTGTCTGGGTTGGTTGCACAATTCATTCCAGAAAAGTGTTGCTCGGCAGCTGTTATCGGGCTCCTGATTGTCATCATTCCTTCTTAGATGAGTTGCGCAGCAGCATTAGTGCTGCCATTGAAGTCTGCCAGGCTCGCACTGTGTATCTCTTCGGCGATTTTAATCTACCCTTTATTGACTGGGAGGAGCTGTCGTCTTCTTGTAAACACTCAGCTGACTTCATTAACTTAACTTTAGACTTTAATTTTGCTCAGGTTATTACTCACCCAACACGCGGTTCGAATACGCTAGACCTCATTCTGACAACTGCACCTGAAACAATTAACCACATAGACTATTTGAATGGATTTAGTGACCACAAATTGCTACAAGTAGCTCTTGCTATCCAGCCGCCATTTGCAGGAACTGAATCTAAGAAAATTAGGGATTATAATAAAGCCAACTACCATGCCATTAACACGGAACTTACTTCCTTTTCTGACAACGTGTTACTACCTTCTTTTTACAGTCGCTCAGTAGAAGAAAACTGGGTTCTTTTCAAAAATAAGATTTCGGCACTAATGGGAAAACACGTGCCTTTGATAACGATTACTAACGATAAAACGAATCCATGGTTCAACAAGTCTCTGCGCAGACTCAGAAACAGAAAGAAGCGGCTCTATAGGTCAGCGAAAAATTCATGTTCACAGTCTTCTTGGGAAACGTATGAGGAATGCCTAAAAACATATTGCCACGAAATTGCAACTGCCAAAAATAAATACTATTCCCAGGACTTACCATCACTCCTTAAATCTAATCCGAAGAAGTTCTGGAAAGTAATAAGCCCTGATTACGACGATAACTTCATTTCCTTGCATGATGAAAATAACACTCCTTTTGCCGACACTGATTGTCCATATGTTTTTAACTCATTCTTTTCATCTGTCTTTACTAGTGAAAACGACCATCTTCCCGAAATTCTCGAACGAGATTACTCATACATGGCACCCATCGATATCACAATTGAAGGCATTTCTAAAATCACACAAAATCTGAAAATGTCTTCGTCTTCTGGTATTGACGATATAAATTCTAAAATTTTAAAGAACACTATATCTGCCTCTAGTAAAATCCTATTCCACATTTTTCGGCAGTCACTAAATACGGGATTGTTGCCTACTGACTGGAAGATAGCGTAAGTAGTGCCAGTCCATAAAAGTGGGAATAAAAGTTCACCTGGGAATTATCGCCCCATTTCCTTAACATGCATCTCTTGTAAGATGCTTGAGCATATCTTAGCTTCTAACATTTACACTCATTTAGAATCTAACAAATTCTTCTTTTCTAACCAGCATGGGTTTCGAAAGGGTCTTTCTTGTGAGACTCAACTTTTCGAATTTACTACCGACTTGCATTCTAACATGAATAGTAATCTACAGACAGACTGCATATTCCTTGACTTTGCAAAGGCCTTCGATCGTGTTGCTCACTGCCGCTTGATTTTAAAACTATCATCGCTAAAACTAGATTCGCTTACGCTAACATGGCTCCGTAACTTCCTAACGAACCGGCAGCAATTTACTATCGCAAACAATTACTCTTCATCACTTTGTTATGTTTCCTCTGGTGTTCCGCAAGGAAGTGTTCTCGGCCCCTTACTTTTCCTCATCTACATTAATGACCTGCCGGACAATTTATCATCTTGTATGCGCATATTCGCTGATGACAGCATTATTTACCGTCCCATCCGCAGCAGCACTGATCATCTTGCCCTTCAACAAGACCTAGAGCGTATTGGTGAGTGGTGCGATACCTGGCAGATGACATTAAACGTTTCCAAGTGCAAACTAATCACTTTTAGTCGAAAACATCATAACTTTAGTGGCCTATACAAAATTGGTAACAGCATTGTGGAACGCGCTCAGCATTATAAGTACCTAGGCATAAACCTAACTCCTAATCTTTCCTGGTCCACACATATCACTTCTATCTGTGCTAACGCATCAAAATCATTAGGTTTTCTACGCCGTAATTTATACAATTCTCCTTCCGATGTACGTAAACTCGCGTATCTTGCTTTAATCCGTCCGCAACTCGAGTTCGCCCCCTCCATTTGGTCACCGCACCAAAAATACCTAATTAACAAGTTAGAATCTATCCAGAACAGAGCCAGTCGATTCATTACGCGTAACTACAGCTACCCATCTAGCATAACACAGATTAAACAAGGCCTTGCACTCGAGCCACTAAAAATTCGCCGTGACATTTCCCTTTTATCACTTTTCCACAAACTCATCCACACCAGCATGATGCCATCTGTTCACCTTAATCTAGCTCATCGAACTTCACGCCGACTAAATAACAACTTTAGCTTATCACGCATGTACGGTGAAACCGACGCTTTCAACCTTTCGGCCCTTCCACGAGCGATTCGTTTGTGGAATGACCTACCAGATGATCTCGCATCAGAGCGGGATCACGCAAAGTTCTTAAGCAACCTAAAAAAATATTTATGCACCGAAATTTGATGTATGGCGTTTTCGCGTTCACCCGTGCCTACAATGCTGTTACCGGTATGCTTTTTTTGCTTTTATAGTTTTGACGATGCTTTTTTCACCTGTTTTTATTTTATCGTCTGTGTACAGTTATTTGCGTAATACTTTTTCGGCAGTTATCATATCTTGTTAAACTGTTGGTGTTTAAATAGTTGCTTTATATTATCTTTTGTGTAACGCCTTCAGACACTACACTTTGCTGTTTTAGTATATTTTGCGTTTCTCTGTTCGTGTGTTCACTTACATTTGTAATAATCAATATTTCACCTATGTGTATTTCTCTATTATGTACATGCTGTATTGCCCCCCTTACACAATGTCCCACGAGGGCGCTGTAAGGTACTCATAAATAAATAAATAAATAAATAAATAAATAAATAAATAAATAAACAAGCAGAGCGACTGCCCTTAGATCGGAAAAGCACGCAAAAGGAACCTTACAATCGCCCATTTAGCATGGCTGAATTTCAGGCTGCACTGAAATGTTGCAAGAAGTCTGCGCCAGGAGCCGATGGAATAGTATATGACATGATTAATCACATAAACCATGAAACTCACAAAACACTCTTGTCGCTTTTTAATGCCATGTGGTCTACAGGTCACATCCCGTCCGCTTGGAAACAAGCCATCGTAATTCCAATTCTCAAAGAGAACAAGGACCCTTCTTTAGCTGTCAGCTACAGACCCATAGCGTTGACAAGCTGTTTGTGCAAACTCTTTGAGAAAATGGTAAATCGGCGCTTGATTCATTATCTTGAAAGCAACAAAATACTAGATCCTCTGCAATGTGGATTCAGGGAAGGTAGATCTACTATAGACCACCTTGTCCGTATGGAGGCAAACATCCGGGATGCCTTCATACACAAGCAATTCTTTCTATCAGTATTTCTTGACATGGAGAAGGCCTACAATACTACGTGGCGCTTTGGAATTCTCCGAGATTTATCTGGAATGGGTATCCGCGGTAACTTGCTGAGCGTTATTGAAAATTATCTATATAATAGAACATTCCGTGTGAGAGTTGGCAACGTCCTATCCCGGCCATTCACTCAGGAGACAGGTGTACCTCAAGGTGGAGTGCTGAGCTGTACTCTCTTCATCGTCAAAATGAATTCTTTGCATACCGTTATACCGCGCACAATGTTTTATTCTGTATATGTGGACGATGTGCAGATTGGATTCAAATCATGTAATGTGGCAATCTGCGAGCGACAGGTACAGCTTTGCCTAAACAAACTGTGTAAGTGGGCGGATGAGAATGGGTTTAGTCTAAACCCACAGAAAAGTACCTGTATGCTTTTCTCTAACAAAAGAGGAATATTACCGGATCCCGATATTTCTCTGAATGGAGAACGTCTATCTGTAAGCTCTCAGCATAAATTTTTAGCTATAATCTTAGATTCCAAACTCACTTTTATCCCTCACCTGAAACATCTTAAAGAGAAATGTCTCAAAACGATGAACCTACTGAAGCTTCTGTCACGCACATCATGGGGAAGTGACAGGCGATGCCTCTTGAACTTATATAAGAGTCTGATACGATCGCGCCTTGACTACGGCGCAATAGTTTATCACTCTGCTACGCCTAGTGCTTTAAAGATTCTCGATCCCGTTCACCATCTGGGTATCCGCCTGGCTACAGGTGCCTTCAGGACTAGTCCTGTAGAAAGCCTGTATGTTGAGTCCAATGAATGGTCCCTACATCTCCAAAGGACATACTTAGCTTTCTCGTACTACCTGAAGGTAGAATCAAATGTTGAACACCCATGTAACTCAATTACTTGCGACGTATCTACTGCCAGGCTTTCTCGTAACTGTTCAGCTTTGAGGACCCCTCTGTTCCTGCGTTTGGAAGCAATGGCAGAGGAAACGGGTGTCCCACTTAGAGAAAGCCTACTAATGGCTCCTACTCGCTTTACTCCACCCTGGGAATGGCAGACTATCGAGTGTGATATATCTTTTACGCAAGTATCAAAACATGCCCCTGAAGCTCATATACGTTCTCACTTCCTTGAACTTCAAGCGAAGTACTGCTGTGAAGAATTTTACACAGATGCTTCAAAGTCTCCGTCTGGTGTGGCTTATGCAGCTCTCGGAGCATCGTTTTTAAAATCGGGTGCATTAAATCCACACACCAGTATATTCACTGCAGAAGCATTCGCCATACTCACGGCCGTAAAACATATAAAGGAGACACATACCACTAAAGCTATTGTGTTCACGGATTCATTGAGCGTCGTCAGAGGCCTAATGAGCTTACAAAAACTTAAGAACCCTGTTTTTAATGAACTGTACTCATTGTTATGTGCAGCTTACATGTGCAACCAAGTCATTGTTCTTTGCTGGGTACCGGGCCACAGAGGCATAACAGGCAATGTAGCCGCCGACGAAAATGCTACGTCAGTAGCCTTTAGTGATACAGATATAAATATGCCCATAGGAGTCACAGACCTCAAACCCTTGATACGACATCAGTTGAGGAAGTATTGGCAAAGCCAGTGGGATACTGAAGTACTAAATAAGCTACACATCATAAAGCCAAAATTAGGGAACTGGAGATACGAAAGGACAGAAAGACACAAGGAAGTGCTTTGCAGATTAAGGATAGGCCATACCTACGGTACCCACGCTCACCTACTGACTGGAAGCGAACCTCCAACATGTGGCAGATGCGGCAATAGCCTTACAGTTATACACGTTCTCCTTCAGTGCCCTGAAATAGAAGCAGAGAGGAAAAAGTACTTCCCCTCCCTGTATCGTGAGCATGTACCTCTCCACCCAGCATTTTTTCTCAGCAATGAACCGCTTTTCAATTTTAACACGGTCTTAAACTTTTTGAAAGAAACCAATACCTTAAAAATAATTTGGCCAGGTTATTTGTAGCACTGCCTCCCCCTTGGAGGTTGTAGCTGCAATGTAAGCATATTTGTAGAGCCCGTACGTGCCTCGCAACCCTTGCCTCCAAGGGTCCTGTTGAGGTACTAGTGCTACCATCTACTATACGCCTCGCCTAATCATCCATCGCTGCTAACATTTTATGATCAAAGCACACGCAACTAATCATTGCCATTGTTTTAGTACATTTATGTTTTAAGCAATTTACAGAGACTTATCTTAGCCCCCTTTTACAGCCGTGTTGCATTCTTTCATCCCATTAATACTTCATTACATCATGCGTTTGGCGCTCTTTGGCCAGAACTGGCCCTTGCGCCATGAAAACCCATTAATCAATAAAACTTCTGAGGGTTTTGATAGACGTGGGCGGAGGGAAGTCTGCAACGGCGCGGAGCTTGTCTGGGTCCGGGAGGACGCCGTCCTTTGAGACTACGTGACCCAAGATGGTTAACTTGCTTGCAGCAAAACGGCACTTTTTGAGGTTGAGCTGTAGGCCGGCAGAGGCGAGACAGGTCAGAATGTCATGCAGGCCAGCGAGGTGTGTCGGAAAATCGGTTGAGAAGACGACGATGTCGTCGAGGTAACAGAGACATGTCTTCCATTTGTGGCCGCGAAGGATGGTATCGATCATACGCTCAAAAGTAGCAGGCACATTGCACAACCCGAAGGGCATGACGTTAAACTCGTAGAGGCCATCAGGTGTAACGAATGCGGTTTTCGGACGGTCAGGTTCGGCCATTGGAACTTGCCAGTATCCGGAGCGCAGATCCAAGGAAGTGAAATATTCTGCGCCTTGCAAGCAGTCGAGAGCGTCATCGATTCGAGGCAGTGGATAAACGTCTTTTCTTGTTATCTTGTTTAGGCGTCTGGAGTCGACACAAAAACGAATGGAGCCATCTTTTTTTCTTACCAACACGACAGGTGAAGACCAAGGACTTTGAGAAGGACGGATGATTTCACGTTTGAGCATGTCGTCCACTTGCTCTGTGATGACTCGTCGCTCTTTGGCCGATACACGATACGGGCGCTGTCGCAAGGGGGAGTGGGAACCTGTGTCGATGGTGTGAGAAACACCGGTGGCACGGCCCAATGACGTCTGATGGCAGTCGAAAGAAGAAAGAAACTTGTGAAGGAGAGCGAGAAGTTGGCGGCGATGAGATGGGGAAAGAGCAGGGTCGATGGCGTTGTCAAAACACACTGAAGACGATGAGTCTGAGACAGAAGCGATGGCGTCAACGTAACAACGGTGGGAGCCGGTAGGAACATCGAGATCGTCAACGTAGTTGACCGCCTGCAAGTATCCTAGGGTCTCTCCACGCAGTAGGCTGATCGGGTACTGGTAGTAGTTGGTGACCAGCATAACAGTTGACCCAGATGTTATAGTGAGCACGGCAAACGGAAGAACGATGCCCTTGCGCTGAGCAAACACATCGGACGGCGTGAACACTACAGTGGCGTCAGAGTCGGCAGCAGACGACAGGACAGCAGCCATCGACGACTCAGGGGGTATGGTTGTATCGGCATCAACAATGAGTTTATCGGCAACGCGAGGAGAGCCGGTCAGCAGTGATTCACATAGTGGTAAAAGCGAAGCTTCTGCACGCGAACAGTCAATGACAGCATTATGACGTGACAGAAAATCCCAACCAAGGATGAGGTCGTGAGAGCACGATGGTAGCACGAAACACTCGATTATGTACAGAACTTCGTTGATGACAACACGGGCCGTGCATACAGCTGAAGGGTGAATTCGCTGCGCGCTGGCAGTGGCGAGCACCAGGCCAGAGGGAGCTGTAGTCACTTTTCGGAGTTTGCGACGAAGGATCTCGTGAATGACGGAAACGGCGGCTCCGGTATCGACTAGCGCAACTGCGGGTACTCCCTCTACAAAAACGGTAATAACATTTTGCGGCGAAGATGGAGGTCTTGAGAACGTCGACGTATTAGCAGTTCTTGCCTCAGGAACTGCACCAGTCAGTTTCCCGCTTCAGTGGGAGCTCGACGACGCAGGGGCGAAATCGAACGCCGACGAGGGGAAGGGGAACGACCAGTTTCTGATCGGCGATCAGTTTCAAGACGTCTCGGTGAAACTGGAGACGCGGCGGCGTATTGTGGTGCGTAGGTGGGCGTTTCAAAGGTGGTAGGCGTTGTAGGGGTGCGGCGGCGACAGAAGCGCGCCACATGGCCAGCAATGCCGCAGGCGAAGCAGATAGGCCGGTTGTCTTCAGTGCGCCACGTCGAGGTGGGACGAAAAAACTGCGGTGACGGTCGGGCAACTGGAAATGAAGTCGGATGCATGGGCGATGAAAAGGAAGCTGGCGGCGGAGGAGGCCGTGCAACCACGGCTGCGTAACTGAGCGGCAACGACGTAGGGTGAGTGGGAAAGTCAGCATATGGCAGCGGCACACTCATAGGTGGGGAGGTTCTAGGAGCTGCAGGAAGCGCTTCCGATATCTGATTCCGGATGGCTTGCTGTAGCGTTGGAGTCAAAGCTGCCAAAGGTGAGTCGCTGTGAGGCAGCAGCGACAGCTGCCTTGCCACCTCTTCACGAATAAAATCTTTTATATGTTGCGATAGGGTCGAGTTGGGCAGAAGGTCGGCAGAAACCGCAATGCTCGAGACGGAATCGGCGAGCTGAATGTTTTGGCGAGCGATGGAACGTTGGCGGCGCAGCTCGTCAAAGCTCTGGCATAGGTTAGTAAGGATTGATACGCTCGTTGGGCTTTTTTCCAGCAGCATCTGGAATGCGCCGTCCTCTATGCCCTTGAGGATATGCTTAACCTTGTCATCCTCTGACATGGTGGGATTCACCCGCTTGCACAAATCGAGAACATCCTCGATGTAGCTGGTGAATGTCTCTCCAGGCTGCTGTGCGCGCTGGCGCAGACGCTGTTCAGCGGGTAGCTTACGGACAGCGGGGCGATCGAACACTTCGGCAAAAAGGGTCTTAAATTCTGACCAGCTTGAAAAGTCTGATTCGTGGTTGAAGAACCACAGTTTGGCTACGTCGGCGAGGTAGAAAGACACATAGGACAGCTTAGACTGGTCGTCCCATTTGTTATGGGCACTTACACGTTCGTACGATGAGAGCCAGGCTTCCACGTCGTGTTCGGCGGTCCCACTGAGAATGGGTGGATCGCGATGAAGAGGGACGCCGGCGCAGACGACAGTGGCAGCCGGTGGTGCAGGCAACGACGTGGCTGGGTCAGGCATAGTGCAGGGCGGTCGTGTTGGTGTTGGCACCTCCACCAAATGCAACCTCCACCAATCTCAGCAACCTCCACCAAATGCAACGAGGTTTATTGTCGTCGATAACGTTGTAAGAACGCTAGGTACTGGTAGGCACTGCAAGGGCTGTTTGTAGCCCGGGGTTCTCTCTCGATCACGGCACGGTCCTTCGTCTTCCTCTTCAGTCGGCACATACCCAGGGGCGCCTCTGCTTCATTACAAAGGGTATGCCGGCTTCTTTTTTACTGTCATGCCTGAACGGTAGTTTCTTCTTGAAAACCTCGAGTCGCGGCGTGGATATCACAAGCTATGTATAGCGTTGAAGGGGTCTACTGGTTTTGCAGGTATATGCGCAGTGTTCGTCCATAAACTTTGCGTAAAAAGAATGTCTGCAATTTCAACAAACGAAGTTGTGTATGATGCTCCGCAAAACACTTAACATTCCCTTTATAGTGCTTAGCTATGAGAGACTGTATTTTACAAGGAAGAAAAATCTTGGTATTTGATGTCAATGTCATAAATGCGTGTTAGAAGGAAACTGCACAGCAAATCTTTTATGATGATTCTTATTACTATGATGAGTTGTTCTAGTCAAATATGGCTACTTTATTAATTCGTAAAAGGAAGAGTTAAGCACGCATTTTGCATGAAAACGTTTGCTAATACTTTCACCGATCTCTGAAACAGGCACCCAGAAAACGCATTGCTCATGGCTGTTAACACGACGGCGCGTCAGGTATAGTATGTATATACTTCACGAATACCATAACAGCTATCATCTGAAAGAACAGTTTCGTGGTTAAGATCAAGAGCCTATCAATTGCAAGAGAGAAAATGTTTCATAGTGACACTCGGTTGCTTTTATCGACATCATGGCACAGCCCTTACACAACTGAATCTACCGACTGTGGTTATGGCGAGGCACGCATTTTTCGCGAAACCCATCAGTTCACTACAACTTCGAATTGAAACAATGAAGCAGTTCTTTAAGAGCCAATTGCATTGCCTAAGATATACTCCAGGCTATACAGCGCAGCTTAGGCTGCACTGAAGAGGAAAATTCAAACGCCTTCTGCCTCACCATGTCTCGATCCTGCGATGCCTAACTACACAGACTGAACTATTTGCTTCATGAGTACATAAAAGAGAACCTCACATACCCGCCTCATAGAGAAGACACCACAAGCCTCAAATGAATTCACTTGATTTTTGACCTCCGCAGGGGAATAATGATAGCTTCAATAGGCCTCATACTGCTAATGAATGAGGCTTCGGCTTCTTTCTAGCTGCAGCCCAGTGGCGTAGCCAGAAACTTTGTTCGGGGGGGGGGGGGGGGGGCTCAGGTTGCAGCGCGGCCTCCTCCTTATAGAAGTTGTCGAGGGATCAAATACATGAATAATAACTGCATTGCCAATGCCATTGTATATTAGATGCTGCAAACGAATTATTGAACGCTACGCGCTGTCAAGTAAAATATGTATTTTTTCATAAAAGAATATATTCGTATGTCCCAAAAATTCTGACAGAAATAACTGATATCAATGCGGCCGCGTTTTTTTGTCTATTTAATAAGGAGAGAAAACATCACACGGACATTAGAACTATATCAGTTCGAAACCAGCAAAGCAGTGTATACAGCTAATATGAAGAACGTAAAGACCATGAAATGAATAAGTTCAGGACAAATATTTTGATGAATCTTTGTCATTCAAGAACCTTGTTTACATTTTTGCACATATGCAACGGCCAGGAAAAAACCCCAATGACGCTGTCCCTCGTTGCAATAGATTGCGCAGGAGCAGCAGTTACCGGTCGTGTACTGTAATAACACCGAGATTATACTCGCAACAGTGAGTACAAATAAAAAGTAGGAGAGAGAGAGAGAGAAGTGATAAGGGAAAGGCAGGGAGGTTAACCATGCTGAGCCCGGTAGGCTACCCTGCACTGGGGAAGGGGGAGAAGGGATTGAAAAAGAAGGAAGAGAGAAGTTCACAGTTCACACGTTGCACATTTACAGTTAAGCGTTCATCGCTGAGTTTCCTCACAGGCGGTCATAGAGGCTTGCGCACTTCAAAAAGCACAGCAGCGCCTTTGTAGCCCTGCACATAGCAAACGCACGAGGCCACGCGCTCTAGATCTTTTCCTCCATAAAAGGCCTGTCGTCTAAGTGGCCCAAAGCCGTCCGAAGGGCAATCCTCTCATCTTCGTATCTGTGGCAGTCACATAAAAGTAAGAGTTCTGCAAGATATACATTAGAAATGCGAAGATACAACTCGCTAAATGGAAAAAAGAGTCGCTGGAAACTGCTTGTATACACAACACCTCGCAACAAGTTATTTAAATATACGTCTAAGTCTCCAATAAATGTACGTATTTAAGGAAACGTCACTGTATATTATGCGTCAAACGAGACAAATAAACACGTTGCGGAGTCAAAGATAGTAAACTTTGCGCACAGAAAGACAGATGATCTAGGCAAGAACAAAACTATGATCGCAGAAATCGTGATATGTACTCGGGCCATGCAGCGGTCGCGACAGCACCATACAGGTAGAATAATAGAGGAATAATGCAGAAATCAGTACGAAAATGTGTAATTTAACTGCCTGCACAGCGGCAACAATTACTCTGCACCCAAAATAAAGGAGGCTTTTGCTTCGTTTCAAAAAAGAAATAAAAGCAGGTAGCTAAAAAGGAAAGAAAAGGACAAACGAAAGCCACAGATGATGCGGCAAGTTACTACCAAATATCCGAGTGTGTTTTTGGCAAACGCCGCGTGGGCCGGGCTTTCAATGAGCAAGGTCGGTCAAAATTGGTTATTGATGTCGTCGTAATTTCCGCATTCGCATGATAAGCTTGATCATGATGCTAACTGCTAGAATAAACGGCTAAAATTTCTGCGGTTTTAAAAGCTAACGAACAGTGATACGTCTTCATAATTACGAGCTTATGGACCTGAAGGAACAGAACTTTTTACTTGCATTTATTTTTGCTGCTTCGCTATCTAAAGGATGAACTTCTCTCGGCGGGGAAGTTGAGCGAAGCGGTCAATGACTTCGGACACGTTGATGCCGACGTCTCTGTGGTTGTATAGAAGCACCAGTCTAACCATGCGTTCCACAGACAATGTAGAGCGCAAGTAGTTTTTTAGTAAACTCTTGTTAAAAAATATTCTCTCTGCGCTGGCAGTGGTCACTGGAAGGGTGACTAGAATCTGGAACAGTTTGTACGCATTTACATAGAACCTGGAGTCGCAAAGGGAGAGGGCATCTATGCCGCTGTAAAAACCTAAAACACTCCTTCGATGTCGTTGGCATCCTTGTTTAGGTACCTTGCACAAACAGTACGCTGTTCGATTCCAGCGATGTCCGTTGTTTCGTCAGGAAGTATGGAGAAGCAGCCTGCTTTTGCAACTAGGCTTTCTTTGATAATTTCGCCACAAATTTCTATAATTTGGTTTTGTGCATCTGGGCTTAAATACGAGGCATTACTGGGGCAACTTTCCAAATGGTTCTTCAGATATGTATCTCCACAATCAGCTCGCATGCGAAGAAGCGCTCTGAAAATACCTGTGTTTTCAGCGGGGCCTATGCTTAAATCCATAGGGCCACTGTATCTGTGGCCAACGAGAGCCAGATCTTGTAGTCCGCAAAAAGAATTTCCTCAATAATAGGTCATTTCCTTTCTCCTGTTTTCTCAAATTTTACTTTGCCTGCGCTGGTCCAGCTGATCGATCACATTGGGCACGCGTCCTGAAAATATTTGGCGAAAATTATCAGCTGCTAGCTCAAAGTCACGGTAATATTTAGTATTTTCGTGTGTGTGGAAGATTGCGAGCGCGTGCTTTCATTTCTGGAACGGCTTGGACACCAGGGCTCCAGTGCAGGCATGTTGGTCCAAGTTTATAACAGCATTAAACCCATAAAGTTCCAGAATTGAAAATCATTTAAAGCACGCCTTTGGACATGTCAGTGCACCTTTCGCGTCAAAAGTTTATGAGAACGTTACACCCATACAGTTTCGGAATTGAAATCCATGCGCTCCGTAGATTCCGCGGCCGCTGCGAGATGCCGCAACGCGCCCGCTCGCTATCGAAAAGCCCTTGAAAGTTTGTGCTCGGATGGGGCTCCTTGCGTTACGTGACCCCAGGTGCCACGAAATCCACCCCAGGTGCCACGAAATCCACCCCAGGTGCCACAAAATCCAGCCCGAGTTCGCAATGTTCGTGCCGAAATGTCTTTCGAGCGTGAAAAAGACATTGTAGACAGAATGCAGAATGATTGAAAATAGCTCGCCTACACGAACATGTCGCAGCCTATGACACTAGGACACTTGGACAACGGGACATTCCGCACTCAAGAACGAATTATGGTCAACAAATACTTCGACATACACTTCGGACTTTACTCAATAACCTCGCCTTACGAGAAATAGACCTTCTGTCCTTATGCAGCCTGCACAACTACTTTCAGTCAAACTAATCCTTGTTGTTTAATGAGTTTGTTCATATGCAATACTGTATGACTTTCCACCCCTTTATTTGCTTTAGTTTATGCTGCACTGAATATAGTGCTATGTTATGTTTTTTCCCCCGATTTTTCTTCCTGTTTTCATATAATAAGACTTTCTTTATGTAATCTATATTGCTCATATATAAATACAATATTTCCTTGTTAATGCGGACTACTTGTTTTTCTAATTGTTAAAGTGTATTACTACCTGTCTCGTATACACTTCTTTTTGTAAATTGACACCTTCCCATCTGTTTACTCACATGTGAGCACCCGACGCCCTCTGTTGCCTTTGATGGGTTTTTGGGCTGGTCAAGTTGCCTGCGTGCAACTTTTTATCCAGAACCCCACCATGCAATTTGTTTCATGGGAAGTAAATTATTATTATTATTATTATTATTATTATTATTATTATTATTATTCCCGGCGTCGGTGGTAGTTTTGGTCGGCGGTGCATGCCGACACGAAAAAAATTTCGGGGGGGAGGGGCTGTAGCCCCATCAGCCCCCCCCCCCCCTGGCTACGCGCCTGCTGCAGCCATATGGTCCACAAGGCATATTTCACTAAAAAATTAGGCCGAGCAGCCTGTGTCAGTTCGCCAAACACATTCGTGATGTCTGTTTCTCAAGAAACAAGCCAGCAGGGGCGTCTGCGTAAGCAGGCGTTTGGTGTGTTGCGACACCACGGACCCGAGCACACGGGGGTTGGACCCTCCCATGCGTAGCCGTGCGTGGCTTAGCCGTGTCTGGGGAAAGGGGGATCCTGGAGGTTGAGCTAATGCCGGGTGTTTGGACCTTTAAGGCCCCCCGGCGGAGGCAACACACCTCTTTGGCCTCTGCTTCACATAGACGGCACCCCCGGACTGACCCACCCGGGGGAAATCGGCGGTCGCCTTTTCCTGTCCCTCTCTCCGATCTTTTTCTTCTCTATTTTTCTGTCCTTACTGTCCTGTCACCTCTTCTCTTCAGTTACTTCCTCACTTTTCATAGGCGGCTTGGGTTAACCTTGTGTAGGTGCCCTCTCTTGGGTTTTTATATAAGGTTATAGCGGCAATGTACGGCTGGCGCGTGCAGCCTTACACGTGAAGTGCTGTAGCGTCCCCTTGTTGGACTCCGTGGTGGGTGGCTGCCATTGCTGCCGAACAACACTATAAATTGTTATGGGAACGCCCGGTTTTCCTCGACTTCTTGATCGTCTCCCTCAGAAGAGGGGACGCACCGATGAGTTTTTGAATTTGTTCACCCGGCCTAAAGACATCTTCCCCCGATATCAAGTAGTACATAGTGAGAGAACTGAAAGACTAGTGAGAACCATATCCCCATTTGTAGTTGCGAAAACCTTGACCAACACGCTAGGCCCTGGCTACAAAGTCACCAAAATGCCAAGCGGGGACCTTCTGCTTGAGCTACGTGATAAGGAGCAACACAACAGACTCGACAAGCTTGTGACTTTTGGTGATGTCCCAGTTACTGTTTCACCGCATCGTTCCATGAACACAGTACGCGGGGTAGTATCCGAAGCAGACCTCATCGACCTATCTGAAACCGAGTTGTTGGAAGGATGGAAGGAGCAGAATGTCACGAATGTGCAGCGCATTGTTATGAGACGGGACCACAAAGAAATTCCCACGAAACATTTGATACTTACCTTTCAATCGAGCATATTGCCACAAACCATTGAAAAGATAGCCATAAGACCATACATCCCTAATCCTAGGCGATGCTACCAATGCCAAAGATTCGGCCATGGCTCGCAGAGTTGCCGTGGTCGTCTCACCTGTGCTAAGTGTGGATCACAAGGTCATGTCTCAGACAATTGCGAGGCCACACCTCACTGCGTTAATTGCAATGGTGACCATCCAGCGTACTCCCGATCTTGTACAAGCTGGAAAAAAAGAAATAACACTGAAAGTCCGTGAAAACATATCGTTCAGGGAAGCACGCAAAAGGTGCTCACCATTCCACACGACTACTTACGCTGATGCGGCGCGTCAAGGGGCAGCGTCGCAGCGGCTACTACCACCTGCACAGTCCGCGCGCAGCGAGCTGTCGCTTGTGGCTCCTGCCCCCAGGGTGGAAGCAGCTAAGCCTGCTCCACCCAACCAGCAAACAGGCCCGGTTACCCTAGGGTTGCCGGCGCCACAACAGTGCTCGGTGGCAGCCTGCGCTGCGCGTAGCGAACCCGCAGGCCCGCCAGCAGCTCCCACGGTGGGTGCAGTCAAGGCTGCCTCACCCTCACTGGCCCTTGCTGGCGCTAGCAACAGCCGGCGCAGCTCAGGCCCAAAGGCATCTCCATCGACCTCAGGGCTGGTGGGCGCGAATGTCTCGTCCTTCGCGGCGAGACTTTCTCGCGAAACTTCTCGCTCGCAAGAGCGCGTGTCCGGCGCCTCACAAGAGGCAATGGACACCACACCCATCCCGACGGCGCACCAAGCGCCAAAGGAGCGGCGAGGTTCCCTCGACCGCTTCAGAAAGGACAAATCCCGCGTTACAGGGCCTGGAAAGGGCTCTGTAATCTAAGGCAACCCTTCCGTTTGTTTTAGTACACACAGCACCTATTTAATTTCAGTATGGATACACAAATCATACAATGGAACGTCAGAGGCCTTTTTTGGAACCTCGATGATGTGCAAGAACATCTCCACGAACACAACCCGAAAGTGCTGTGTGTACAGGAAACTCACTTAAAATCGACACATACAAACTTTCTCCGACAGTATGTTACGTTTCGTAAAGATCGTGATGATGCTTTTGCATCATCAGGCAGTGTTGCCATCGTAATCCACAAAAGCATAGCATGTCAACGTTTGCGGCTACAAACGCCCCTCGAAGCAGTGGCAGTTCCACTTGTTCTCTTAAACAGACTCATCACCATTTGCTCGCTTTACATACCCCCACATTACCAACTACACAAACATGAATTTCAGTTATTTATAGACGTGTGTTGCGACACCACGGACCCGAGCACACGAGGGTTGGACCTTCCTGCGTGTAGCCGTGCGCGGCTTAACCGTGTCCGGGGAAAAGGGGATCCTGGGGGCTGAGCCGATGCCGGGTGTTCGGACCTTTATGGCCCCCCGGCGGAAGCAACACATCTCTTCGGCTTCGGCTTCACGTAGACGGCACCCCCGGACTGACCCACCCGGGGGAAATCGGCAGTCGCCTTTTCCTGTCCTTCTCTTCAATCTTCGTCTTTCTCGCTCACCTTTAATCTTTCCTGTCGTCTTTTCCCTTCCATTTACTTCCAACATTCCTGGTGGCAAGGGTTAACCTTGTGTGTTATAACCACCCTTGGTTATACGTATTTTGTTATAGTGGTGACGTACAGCTGGCGTCTGCAGGTCTTGTGTTTACAGGCCCTCCAGCGTCCCCTTGTTGGGCTCCATGGTGGGTGGCTGGCGTTGGTGCCGAAAAATCTATATATACTTATGACAAGTTCATTCCCCCCACTATCCGATCGCCGTCTGAAACGAGGGCGCACCGATGAAGTCTTCCAGTTTTTTGGTCGCCAAAGAGAAACTTTTCCCCGATTCCATGTGATTCACTCAGAACAAACAGACAAATCTGTACGAGCAATCTCACCTTTCCTTTTGTCAAAGACTTTGACTGATATTTTTGGACCAGGCTATAAAGCATCTAGGATGGCGAGCGGTGATCTCCTCTTGGAGCTCCGAGACCAGAAACAGTACGAAAAACTCCCCAATCTAGTATTATTTGGAGATGCGCAATTAACAGTAACCCCTCACCGTACAATGAATACCACCCGTGGCGTTGTCTCAGATGACGATCTGTAGCAGCTGAGTGAGGCTGAACTCCTGGAGGGTTTCAGTGAGCAGAATGTCATCAATGTAAAACGGATTAAAATGAGGCGAGATGGCAAAGAACTCCAGACCAGGAATCTGATACTTACTTTCAACTCAAGTGTTCTGCCCGAGTCTATCGAGGCCGGGTACATCAAGCTTCGTGTTAGGCCATACGTGCCAAATCCTCTTCGATGTTTCAAATGCCAAGGGTTCGGCCATAGTTCCCAGAACTGCCGAGGCCGCCAAACTTGTGCGAAATGCAGTAATCATGAACACTCCTCTGAGTCATGTGAAAGCTCTCTACATTGTGTGAACTGTGATGGGGAGCACGCCGCATACTCGCGGTCGTGCCCATCCTGGAAAAAAGAAAAGGAAATAGTGACAATTAAGGTAAAAGAAAACATAACTTTCAAGGAGGCACGCAGGCGGGTATTGCACCTGCCGAAAACCAGCTTTGCCGAAGTGGCGCGTCAGGGGGCAGCGCCACAGCGGCTTCCGGCGGCTGTCCGACTCACACACAGTGAGCTGCCAGCGACGCCATCCGCCCCCTCGGCGGCTGCAGCTAGCGCTGCTCCGCCACCCCAGCAGAAGGGGCCATCAACCTCCGGGCTAGTGGCCTCCAAGGCCTTGTCCGTCGAGACGAGGCCTCCACCGCGAACAAACCGCTCTCAAGAGCGGGTGTCCAGCGCTCCGCAAGAGCCGATGGACACATCTTCCAGCCAGACGGCGCAGCCAGCGCCAAAGGAGCGGCGAGAATCTCTCGACCGCTCCAAAAAGAAAAAGCCCGCATCTCAGGGCCCGACAAGGGCTCTGTAAGTTAAGTTAGTGTTTTCACACGAGACACACAGCACAAACATTGTCTGCAACATGAACACACAGATACTACAGTGGAACGTGAGAGGATTACTTCGTAACCTCGACGACATCACAGAACTCATACATAAATTTAATCCGAAGGTGCTGTGTGTCCAAGAAACACACTTAAAGCCTACACAGTCCAAATTGTGAAGCAATATGCCATTTTCCGTAAAGATCGTGACAACGCTTCTGCCTCGTCCGGAGGTGTAGCCATCGTTGTAAGTCTGTTGCTTGCCAACAGTTTGTCCTACACACGCCTCTCGAGGCTGTATCTGTGCAAGCAATTTTATTCAACAAGCTAATAACCTTTTGCTGCATTTATATACCACCCAACCATCACCTCAGTAAAACGGAATTTTACAGCCTCATCGACCAGCTTCCAGAACCATACATTATCACTGGTGATTTTAATGCTCATCACACTCTTTGGGGAGACTCGCGATGCGACGCGAGAGGTCGACTCATTGAAAACTTTCTTGTTAACTCCGGTGCGTGCCTCTTCAATAAGAATGAACCAACATATTACAATATCCATCATAGTTCATATTCATCAATAGACCTGTCGATTGGCTCTGCCTCACTTTTCCCTGATTTAGAATGGCGTGTAACTAAAAACCCATACGGAAGTGATCATTTGCCAGTAACCCTAAACTTAGTAACCAAACGTGACTCCATTCCGCATGTCCCCCGCTGGAAACTGGCCTCAGCTGACTGGGAACGCTTTAGGGAATCCACGTACTTATCACGAGATTTTATAAATAATTTTAGTATTGATCATGCTGTATCATATTTTACTGCTTTTATCATTGACGCCGCTCAAAAGTTCATTCGTCAAACGAGTACTTCATTCAAAAGACGGGTCCCCTGGTGGAATGACGATTGCAGACAGGCACGAAGGACTCAAAATAAAGCTTGGGGCAAACTACGTGAATGTCCTACGGCTGAAAATCTAATAGAGTTTAAACATGTTAAATCACAGGGAAGAAGAACGCGAAGACAGGCTAAGAGAGCAAGCTGGGAGAGGTTTATCTCGGGTATAAATTTGTATACTCAAGAGGCAAAAGTATGGCACGGGCTAAGGAGGCTAAAGGGAAAAGAAATCCATCCGTTGCCGCTAGTGAATGACGAAGCGAACAGCTTGGAAGAACAAGCTGACGCTCTTGGCGAACACTTCGAGTGCATATCTAGTTCGAATCATTATTACGAGGCCTTCCTAAAGCACCAACAAATCGCAGAACGCAACTCTATCGACCACAAATGCAGACAGAACGAACCCTATAATATGCCTTTTAACATCGCCGAGTTGAGAGCCTCCTTGAATACATGTCGGAGCTCTGCACCTGGACCTGACAGGATCGTGTACGATATGAATAAACACATCCACAGCGATGCTCAAATAACACTACTCGCACTTTCCATGCTATATGGGCTGCCGGATACCTACCTACTGCATGGAAAGAATCCCTTGACGTTTCGATTTTGAAACAAGGTAAAGACCCCACATTAGTAACAAGTTACCGCCCAATAGCCCTCACAAGTTGTATTTGCAAACTGTTTGAAAAAATGATAAACCGTCGCCTTTTACACTTCCTTGAGTCAAACAAAATTCTTGATCCATACCAATGCGGCTTCAGAGAAGGCCGGTCTACAACCGACCATCTCGTGCGCATCGAAGCAAACATTGATGATGTGTTGTGTTTAGTGGCGCAAGGGCCAGATATGGCCAAAGAACGCCATGCAAGTGGTGATATGACGATGTTATGTCAATGCAATGGGCAGATGGATTCCAATAGGCAGATGTTACATGGCTGTAAAAGGGCCTAAAAATCAGTCGCTGTAAAAGTGCGTAAAATAGATTGGTATTAGAATAATGAACATGACAGTGAGGTGTGCTGTGACTATAAAAGATAAGTTATAGCGCCATCATAATCAAATTTACGAGTACGGAACTAGCACTACCGCCTCACGAGGCCCTTAAACGCAAGGGTACTGAGGCGTGTGCTCTACAAAAACAACTATCGCAGGAGCACCCTCTGGTGAGAGGGTGCGCTACGAAATTGCGGGGCTAATAACATGTAGCACTACATCATTTAAGTAGTTGAGAACTGTTTTTACATTAAAGAATGGTTCTGAGCCCAGAAACAATGTTGGATGTAGTGGGATATGGTAACGAAAGGCTTGCGCAAAGTGCTTTTTCCGTTCGGTTTCTGCTTTCTTACACTCGACGAGTACGTGGAGGACAGTGAGAATTTCACCACATCTTCCACATAGTGGAGGTTCGTTGCCAGTGAGTAGGTAATTATGGGTACCAAATGTGTGCCCCATACGCAGTCGGCAGAACAAGACATCAATTCGTCGCGTTTTCGTTATGGAGGGCCAGAAACCTATTTGTGGCTTAATCACATGAAGCTTGTTATTTGTTTCTGCGTCCCACAAGCGTTGCCAGTGGCTTCGCAGTTTCTTTCGCAAGAAAGGCTTGAGGCCTGTGGCAGGAGCAGCAGCAGTAGGGGTAGCTTGCGATGTAATTGTTGTGGCCATTTGGTCTGCTAGTACATTGCCCTCGATGCCTCTATGGCCAGGCACCCAGCATATAATAACATGCTGGTTAGATATATATGCTGTACACAGAAGGGAATACAGCTCACCGAGTATAGGATTTTTGTGTTTGCAGAATGACATTAGGGCGTCTACAACGCTTAGGGAGTCGGTAAATATAATTGCCTTTTGAAGTTTTTATTTCCTTATGTGCTTTACAGCCGACAATAGTGCATGAGCCTCAGCTGTAAAGATACTCGTTTCCGAGTGCAGTACACCAGATTCCGAGAAGGATGGCCCTACAGCTGCATAAGATACCTCGTCATGTGATTTAGAAGCGTCTGTGTAAAACTCTGTGCATGAGTACTTGGCCTGGAGTTCAAGCAAATGCATTTTGAGATTGTTACGCGCTATGCCGAGCATGGAAGAATGCGCCAAAAAGGCGGTGAAGACGACGATCGGGGCAGCGCTCGTGTTGTTGTTCTGCCATCTTGCCTGCAGCCGTCTCTCTTTGTATATATCGTGTAAATATAATTTTCCTATCCCTTTTGCTACTCACATCCCCGTGGCATTTTGGTGGGAGGTGCGGGGTACCCACACGGTACAACGGAGCTCCGCAGCGGCCGACGCTTGGCTTTATCCACGATGGCGGAAGAGGTGTCTGCGCCCACCGAGGCGGCACAAACGACAACGGTCGTCCTGGCTCAGCTAAAGAACCCAGGCACATTCTGCGGGACTGACAACGTCGACATCGAGGACTGGCTATCCCTGTACGAGCGTGCAAGTAAGAATAATCGCTGCAATGAGACGATCATGTTGGCCAACATACTATTTTATCTCGAGGGAACCGCGAAGGTGTGGTTTCAGAATAATGAAGAGGAAATTGGGAGCTGAGATGCATGCAAGGAAAAGATGCGTTCCCTGTTCGGCAAGTCCACAGGGAGAAAGGCAGCAGCAAAGAAGGAGCTGGCATCTCGTGCGCAGACAGCGACAGAGTCATACCTGACTTATATACAGGACGTGCTTGCCCTTTGCCGCAAAGCCGACGACAGCATGACGGAGTCTGAGAAAGTAGGCCACGTGTTAAAAGGCATAGCAGATGATGCCTTCAACCTGCTAATCTGTAAGGACTGCGACACCATCGATGCCATCATCCAAGAGTGCAAGCGCTTTGAGGCCGCCAAAAGTCGACGCATTGCCAATAACTTCGTTCGACTTTCGAACACGGCAGCAACGTGGTCCTGCGAAGACGTACCTGAGCCGTCGGCGCCGCTCACCGTGGAACACGTGAAGATCATCCGACGTGAACTTGATGCTGCGTCTCCTGCTTCTACGTGCGGCCGTACTTGTGATCATAGTTCCCAGATGGTGCCACTAGTCCAAGCTATCGTTCATCAGGAGCTCTCCAATGCTGGCCTGGACTCTGTGTGTGCCGCAGCTCCTTCGCAGCCGATCGACCGCCGTCCCTCACTTTCGCACGCCCAAGGTCAAAGGCCGCCTTTCCGTACTCGCAACCCAGCTGAATGGAGGACTGCTGATGACCGTCCGATTTGCTTTAACTGCCGTCGTATTGGACACGTGGCCCGCCATTGTAACAGCCGGTTGTATTGGTATCAGGCTCCCTATGGAAACAACCGTCACCCCGACATGGATCATGGCCGATTTCAGCCCTACCACGAGCATCCCCAAACCACCGCTGAAGACGCTCCCCCCATGCCGTATCGTCGTTCGCCATCCCCACGTGGTCACCAGTCCCATTCGCCGTTGTCGCGTCGCCAATCGTCTCGCTCGCCCCAATTCCGCCGCCCTACGTCGCCGATTGCACGACTCCCTCGGGAAAACTAGACGATGCAGCTCCTAGAGGTGATGCTGCATCGACGACCCGCCTGCCAAATCCTCTGACCACACTGCAGACCAGACGAAACCTGATAGACGTTAAACTGGATGATGCACATGTCGCTCTAGTGGATACTGGGGCTCAGATATCAGTGATGAATTCGGAGCTTCGTCGCCGCCTTAAGAAGGTCCTAACACCACCCACAGTACCGCTCATTCGTGTCGCTGATGGCGGAACGTTTCCCGTGCTAGGGATGTGCTCCGCGCGAATAAGTGTTGCCGACCCATCCACAAGCGTACTCCTTGCCGTGCTCGAGAAATGATCCCATGACCTCATTCTCGGTATAGATTTTCTGTCTGCCCATTCTGCCCTTATTGACTGTGGAACCGGCTTGCTTCAGCTAGACCTACCGTGCTACCATGACGCTCCTACTACACGCCAGCCGCGCTTGTGCTCAGTGGATTACGTTCGGCTACCTCCTCAAGCCGTTATGTATGTGAACTTGCGGTCTTGTTCGCCCATTCCCGATGGCGATTACATTTTGACCCCGATCGTTGACGTCTTATTCGCCAAAAACGTCGCTCTTCCTCACACCCTTATCAGAGAGCAGATAATCACACGTCTCTACCCATACTGAACTTTAGCTGGTGCACGCAACTTATCCCAAGCGGCATGACTCTAGGCCAAATTGCTTCTATCGATGAGTGTGCCGTTTCTGCATTCGTCACCGACGCTTCTTTATCCTCTGCCCCTTCCTCTTTCTCGCACAATCTCGACGACGGTAATATTGACAAGATGATTGCGTCTGACCTCCTTCCTGCACAGACAGCCGATATGCGGCGCGTATTGAAGTCCTACCGCGACATCTTTGACTTCAATGACCGTCCTTTGGGTCAGACATCTGTGGTCACTCACAAGATCAATACTGGGGACGCCAGCCCAATCAGACGACGTCCCTATCGCGTGTCCCATGCCGAGCGAGAAGTGATACAGCGTGAAGTCGACAAGATGCTCATCAAGGACGTCATTGAGCCTTCATGTAGTCCATGGGCATCACCAGTCGTCCTGGTGAAGAAGAAAGATGGCAGCTGGCGCTTCTGCGTCGACTACCGGCACCTAAACAAGGTAACGCGCAAGGACGTCTACCCTTTGCCGCGGATCGATGACGCTCTCGACTGTCTACACGGCTCTGCATACTTCTCTTCTATCGACCTGAGGTCAGGCTACTGGCAGATCTCCGTCGATGATCAAGACCGTGAAAAAACCGCATTTGTTACGCCTGATGGACTTTACCAGTTTAAGGTAATGCCCTTTGGACTGTGTAATGCCCCAGCCACATTTGAAAGGATGATGGACTCCCTCCTCCGTGGATACAAATGGTCAACTTGCCTGTGTTACCTTGACGATGTCATCGTGTTCTCACCGACATTTGACAGTCACCTTAGCCGATTGTCGGCAGTTCTTGAAGTTTTCAGGCGAGCAGGCCTTCAGCTCAACTATACCAAATGCCGTTTTGGCCGCCGCGAAATCACTGTGCTTGGCCACCTTGTGAGTGCTGAAGGCGTGCAACCTGACCCAGAAAAAATTCGTGTTGTGAAAGACTTCCTATACCACGTTCCACTAAAGACGTCCGGAGCTTTGTAGGCTTGTGCTCCTATTTTCGACGTTTTGTCAAGAACTTCGCCGACGTTGCCCGCCCACTCACGGAACTCTTGAAGAAGGAAACGCCATTTTCTTGGGGTCCTGAACAGGCCACTGCGTTTCACACGCTCACGACGTTACTTACGTCACCACCCATCTTGTCCCATTTTGACCCGTCAGCCCCCACTGAACTTCGCACCGACGCCTGTGGACATGGCATCGGCGCTGTTCTCGCCCAGCAGCAACAAGGTCGCGATCGCGTCATCGCCTATGCCAGTCGCCTTCTTTCCTCTACAGAGTGCAAATTTTCGATCACGGAACGCGAGTGCCTCGCACTAGTTTGGGCTGTCGGCAAGTTTCAATCATATTTGTTTGGCCGCACCTTTTCGGTCATCACCGACCATCATGCGCTTTGCTGGTTGTCTTCCCTCAAGGATCCGACTGGACGACTTGGTCGCTGGGCACTGAAACTGCAAGAATACAGCTTTGACGTCACTTACAAGTCTGGCAGACTGCACCAGGATGCGGACTGCCTATCCCGTCATCCAGTGGACCCTCCCGACATGTCAGCGCACGATTCGGACGCCTGTGTCTTCGCGATATCCGCTTTATCCGACATACGCAGCGAACAGCTCAGCGATGCCAATTTGCGGTCAATTATCCACCGTCCACACTCTCATGACTGTGCCCCGTCCCTACAATTATTCGTGCTTCGTGACGGCATCTTATACAGATGCAACACCAGCTCCGATGGCCCAGAGCTTCTACTAGTTGTTCCCGAAACACTCCGTTCCACTGTCCTCGAACAGCTTCATGATGCCCCAACAGCTGGACATCTCGGAGCAACTCGCACATACGATCGCGTTCGGCGTCGGTTCTTTTGACCAGGCCTCCACCGCTCTGTGCGCCGATACGTTGCTTCTTGCGAGTCTTGTCAGCGTCACAAGCATCCATCCTTGTCGCCAGCCGGTCCTCTTCAGCCCATCGACATTCCCGGTGTCCCGTTCTACCGCGTCGGCCTTGATCTCATCGGGCCATTCCCAACATCTCTGACTGGGAACAAGTGGATTCCGTCGCTACGGACTACGCAACACGATACGCTATCACGCGGGCACTACCGACAAGCTGTGCCACTGACGTTGCGGAATTCCTACTTTACGACGTTATTCTTCACCACGGCGCTCCTCGACAGCTGCTGACCGACCGTGGTCGCTCCTTTCTGTCCAAAGTCGTCGACGACATTCTTCGTTCGTGTTCCATCCGTCACAAGCTAACCACTGCCTACCACCCGCAAACCAATGGGCTTACTGAGCGCCTCAACCGCACGCTGACCACAATGCTCTCCATGTACGTTTCCTCAGACCACCGTGATTGGGACAGCACCTTGCCTTATGTGACATTCGCCTACAACTCGTCACGCCATGACACCGCTGGCTTTTCCCCCTTTTACCTCTTGTTTGGCCGCCATCCCACATTGCCCTTCGAGACGCTTTTACCATCACCTGTGCGCCCTGTTACCGACTACGCCCGCGATGCAGCTTCTCGGGCTGCAACGGCTCGCCAGATTGCCAGGGATCGTCTTTCTGCCTCCCAGCTGTCCCAGAGGGCCCGCTACGATAGCCATCACATAGTCGTTAATTATTCTCCGGGCTCTTTGGTCCTCCTCTGGACGCCTTGCCGCCACGTTGGCTTGTCTTCAAAGCTTCTTTCCCGATACTCCGGGCCTTACAAGGTCCTACGCCAGGTCACCGACGTCACGTACGAGATCACTCCATTGGACAGTCGCCCATCTACCGCGTCCGCCACTGATATCGTGCACGTCTCCCGCCTTAAGCGCCGAGACGGCGCTCTCGACGGCGGGTGTTCTATGTTACGCGCTATGCCGAGCATGGAAGAATGCGCCAAAAAGGCGGTGAAGACGACGATCGGGGCAGCGCTCGTGTTGTTGTTCTGCCATCTTGCCTGCAGCCGTCTCTCTTTGTATATATCGTGTAAATATAATTGTCCTATCCCTTTTGCTACTCACATCCCCGTGGCAATATGTGTCTCTGGTGCGTGCTTAGTGACCTCTACAAACGATGTATCACAATCTATAAGCTGCCACTGCCACGGCGGTAACAATTTTGCTGGAGCCATAGGAAATTGTTCAAGAAGTGGAATACCCATTTCGTCACAGAGGTTCCTCACACGCAATGAGAATGGCTTTCTTGCTGCAGGTCGGTTATGGAAGAGTGTGGCAGCGGTCACATCGTTTATTGTTGAATAAGAAGGATGTTCAACATTAGCTTGTACTTTCAGAAAATATTTAAAACTGCTGTATGACCGCTGCAGATGAAGTGACCACTGATTCGACTCTACGTAGAGGCTCTGGATTGGACTTGTCCTGAAAGCACCAGTCGCGAGGCGGACACCCAAATGGTGAACGGGATCTAGCATTTTTAATGCACTTGGCGTTGCTGAATTATAAATTATAGACCCGTAATCAAGGCGCGAGAGAACAAGACTGTTGTACAAGTTTAAGAGACACTTTCGATCACTGCCCCATGTTTTGCGCGATAGAAGCTTTAGGAGGTTCATTGTCCTCAGGCACTTTGTCCTCAGACGCTTAATATGAGGAATAAACGTGAGCTTAGAATCTAAAATGATTCCCAAAAACTTGTGCTCGCTGCTCACAGAGAGCGCATCTCCTTTGATTTCAATAGTTGGGACTGGCTTTACGCCTCTCTTGTTTGTGAAGAGTACGCAAGTGCTCTTCTGTGAATTAACTTTGAAACCATTTTCATCTGCCCATTTGGACAATTTCTTTATACCAAGCTGCACTTGTGGTTCGCAGATGGCAACATTGCGTGACTTGAAGACTATTTGCACATCGTCGACATAAACAGAATAAAACATTGTGCGTGGAATGACTGTGTGCAGGGAATTCATTTTTACTATAAATAGTGTGCAACTAAGCACGCCTCCCTGTGGCACACCAGTCTCTTGGGTGAATGACTTAGACAAAGCGTTGCCCACTCTTACGCGGAATGTGCGATTAGATAGGTAACTTTCGATTGTGTTTAACATGTTGCCACGGACACCCATCGCCGAGAGATCTCGGAGAATCCCGTAGCGCCATGTCGTGTCGTAAGCCTTTTCTAGGTCCAGAAATACTGAGAGGCGAAACTGCTTATGTATAAAAGCATCTCTAATATAAGATTCAAGGCGAACAAGGTGGTCTGTTGTGGACATACCTTCTCTGAAACCGCACTGTAAGGGATCGAGTATTTTGTTGCTTTCAAGAAAATGGATGAGGCGCCGGTTAATCATTTTCTATATACAACTTGTCAGAGCTATAGGCCTATAGCTACTGGCCGAAGAAGGTTCCTTGCCATCTTTGAGAATAGGAATTACGATTGCTTCTGTCCATGCAATCGGAATGTAGCCGGCAAAGAACATGGTGTTAAATAGTGACAGTAGTGTTTTGTGGGTTTCAGGGTGCAAGTGTTTTACCATTTCATATAGTATTCTGTCACTTCCTGGAGCAGACGCGTTACAATTCAGTGAAGCCTGAAACTCCGCCATGCTAAATGGACAATTGTATGCTGCATTGGCTGTGTCTTTCTGACCCAGAGGTTGTCGCTCTGCTTGTTGCTGATATATTAGAAATGTATCTGTCTAATTAGAGGTACTGGAAATATGCTCAAAATGTGCTCCTAGACAATCAGCCTGGTTCAGACAATCAGACAATCAGACAGTCAGCGCCGCCTGGCTTGGGGTTGTGTCCATCGACTCCAAGGAGCCGCTGGACTTCCGCTCAAGCGAGCGGGGTGTTTTCGGGGTGGGCCTTGCCTCGAAAAGCAGGGCCTTGGAGGCCACCAACCCAGAGGTCGATGGACCCTCCTTGAGAGACGGCACTGCAAGCGCTGGCTGCTGTCGCCTGGGGAGCTGGTGGCACGCCTGGCTTGGGGTTGTGTCCATCGACTCCAAGGAGCCGCTGGACTTCCGCTCAAGCGAGCGGGGTGTTTTCGGGGTGGGCCTTGCCTCGAAAAGCAGGGCCTGGAGGCCACCAACCCAGAGGTCGATGGACCCTCCTTGAGAGACGGCACTGCAGCGCTGGCTGCTGTCGCCTGGGGAGCTGGTGGCACGGCCGCAGCCACACTCTTCGTGGACCGGGCTGATGCCGGAGTCTGCTGCGGCGTTGCCACCCCCCCCCCCCCCCCCCTACGCGCCGCACCAGCATACCCTGCAGAATGAAGAAACACGCTTTCGTGCTTCTTGGAAAGAGATGTTTTCTTTTACTTTGAGTGTGATGATGTCTTTTTCTTTTTTCCACATAGGGCAGGATCGAGAATATGCTGCATGGTCACCATCGCAATTTGGACAATGCAGGGCGCCAGTACAGTTGTCAGATGTATGTTCATGATCGGCACATTTTGCGCATGTCGATCGGCCTCGGCAGTTTTGAGAGCCATGGCCAAATCTTTGGCATTTGAAACATCTGCGCGGGTTCGGAATATATGGTCTTACTCGGATTTTCGTGTATCCTGTTTCAAGGGTATCTGGGAGAGTACTGGAGCCAAATGTAAGGATTAGATGCTTCGTGGGAATTTCAATGTTGTCTCGTTTAATCTTTATTCGCTGTACTTGTGTCACGTTTTGTTCTTTCCAGCCCTCGAGGAGCTCTTCTTCGGTCAAGTTCAGGAGGTCTCCGTCAGACACTACTCCTTTGCATGTGTTCATAGATCGGTGCGGAGTCACCGTGATTTTTACATTACCGAGTGTTACGAGATTGCAGAGTTTTCCGTGCTGGTGCTGGTTGCGAACCCCAAGAAGGAGGTCGCCGCTGGCCATTTTCGTTACCTTGTAGCCGAGCCCTAATGCATCAGTTATGCATTTGGCAACAATGAAGGGAGAAATCATTCTTGTGGTCTTTTCGGGGTTTTCACTCTGAATCACGTGAAATCGTGGGAAGGTGTCTTTGCGTTGGCCAAAAAAGTTCAGAGTTTCTTCGGTGCGCCCTCATTTGCTAAGAGGGCGATAAGACAGACGAGGGAAGGACAAAACATCCATAGATAATTAGTTATTTTCGGAGGCTATGCCAGCCACCCACCACCGAGCCCAACAAGGGGACGCTACGAGACCCGAAGGAGATGCAGACGCCAGCTGTACATAGCCACTATAACCTAATATAATAGACCCAAGGTTGGATAGATTACACCAGGTTAACCCTTGCTGCCTGGAAAATTGGAAGTAAAACGAAGCGAAGAGAAGACAGGAGAGATGGAAAGTGGGAGAGAAAGACGAAGGTTGGAGGGAGAGAGAGACAGAAAAAGGCAACTGCCGATTTCCCCTGGGTGGGTCAGCCCAGGGGTGCCGTCTATGTGAAGCAGAGGCCGAAGAGGTGTGTTGCCTCCGCCGGAGGGCGTTAAAGGTCCGAACACCCGGCATCAGCTCAACCCCCAGGATCCCCCTTTCCCCAGACACGGCTAAGCCGCGCACGGCTACACGCGGGAGGGTCCAAGCCTCATGTGCTCGGGTACGTGGTGTCGCAACACACCAAACGCCTGCTTGCGCAGACGCCCCTAGGGGGGAAGCAAGCATTCGTGATGGCTTCATACATAAACAATATTTCTTATCCGTGTTTCTAGATATAGAAAAGGCGTATGATACAACCTGGCGTTACGGAATCTTGCGCGATCTGTCGGAAATTGGCATTCGCGGTAATATGTTAAACATTATTCAAAGCTACCTACACAACCGCACATTTCGGGTTAAAATAGGTAATGCACTGTCGCATCCATTTGTACAGGAAACTGGTGTACCCCAGGGAGGCGTGCTCAGTTGCACACTCTTTATCGTCAAAATGAACACCGTTCGTGCTTCGTTGCCGCCAGCTATTTTTTATTCTATCTACGTGGACGATATACAAATAGGCTTCGTCTAAGTGGGCAGACGAAAGCGGGTTCAAAGTAAACCCCACAAAAGCTCTTGTGTTCTTTTCACCAGGAAGAAAGGTCTCGTTGCAGATCCCACTATCGAAATGTATGGACAACAAATACCTATGAACAAAGAACACAAGTTTTTAGGCATCATACTTGATTCTAAGCTTACTTTCATCCACCACATAAAACACCTCAAGGCGAAATGCCTAAAAACAATGAACATACTGAAAATTTTATCTCACACATCCTGGGGCAGCGACAGGAAGGGTTTAATAAATCTTCACAAGAGCCTCATGCGGTCACGATTGGATTATGGTGCCGTGGTATATCACTCTGCTGCCCCGAGCGCACTAAAAATGCTAGATCCTGTCCACCATCTAGGTATCCGCCTGACCACTGGCGCATTCAGAACAAGCCCCGTCGAAAGTTTATACGTAGAATCAAATGAGTGGTCACTCCATCTCCAGCGAACATACATCAGCTTCACCTATTTTCTTAAAGTGCACTCCAATCGGGAACATCCTTGTTCTGTAACCGTAAATAATTTGAAGTGTGCGACGCTTTTCTATAATCGACCCTCTATGAGGCGGCCTTTCTCACTGCGTGTAAGAGAACTTAGCGAGGAGATGGATGTCCCACTTCTTGAACATCGCCTAATGCCTCCTGCTAAGTTGTCACCGCCCTGGGAGTGGCAGGTGAATAGATTGTGATTTATCCATTGTAGAGGTCACAAAGTACGCTCCCGAGCTCGAAATTACAATGCATTTCCGCGAACTTCAATTGAAGTACTCGTGCTCGGAGTTCTACACCGACGCATCTAAGTCCCATGCTGGCGTATCTTATGCGGCTGTTGGCCCCTCTTTTTTAAATCTGATGTATTGAACCCCCTAACAAGTATCTTCACAGCAGAAGCATACGCAGTACTGTCTGCGGTGAACATATAAAGAAATTAAAACTAGAAATACAATAATATGCACAGACTCGTTAAGTCTTGTAAAAGCGCTAACATCTTTACAAAAGCATAAAAATCCTGTTTTTATTGAGCTTTACTCACTCTTGTGCAACATTTACCAATCTAATGGACATGGAATAATATGCTGGGTGCCTGGCCATAGAGGCATCGAGGGCAATGTGCTCGCAGACCAGTTGACCACATCAACTACATCACAAGCTATTAATCCTGCCGCTGCTATTCCCTCCACAGATCTGAAGCCTTTTTTGCGAAGGAAACTGCGAGGCCACTGGCAGCGCCTGTGGGACGCTGAAACAAATAAGCTTCACTTGATAAAGCCACAGATAGGTATTTGGCCCTCTGCAACGAAAACACGGCGAACTGATGTCCTATTCTGTCGACTCAGAATAGGACATACATATGGCACCCACAGTTTTTTGCTGACTGGCGATGAACCACCAACCTGTGGTAGATGTGGTGAGAGGCTGACCATACTCCATGTCCTCCTGGAGTGCCGGGAAGCCGAAACGGAGAGAAGGAACATTTCCCTGTAGCATACCACTACCATATCCCTCTTCATCCCATGATGTTTTTTGGTGAACAACCTCTTTTTAATAACAAAACAGTCCTCAGTTTCTTGAACGATGTTGTGCTACATGTTATTAGCCCAATAAGTTCGTAGCGCATCCTCTCTCCAGAGCATGCTGCTGTGATAGTTTATTCTTATAGCACATGCCTTCAGGCCCTTGTGTTTCAAGGGCTCTTTAGGCACTTGTGCTTCTAATTCTTGCATCTGTTATATCTTGTAAATCGTATCATTCTTCCTCAATGCATTCTTCATTTTCATAGTACACCTCATTGGTCACTGCCATGATTTTAGTACATGTATATTTTACGCACTTTACAGCGATTATTTTTAGTCCCCTTTACAGCCACGCCTCTTACTTCTCAGAATTCATCGCTCCACTGCAAACTCACAAACACTGGCATGGCGCTCTTTGGCCATAACTGGCCCTTGCGCCATTAAACACTACACATCATCACAAACACATCCGCCTCCCCTGGTACACACGCAGGGAGACAGCCTGGGTGCACCATCTGGGTGCACATTTTGAACATGTGTCCAGTTCATCACACTATTCTCCAGCATTTGCAAAATGCAAAGCAGCAATAGAAAAACAAAAACTAGACCGAAAGAGCACTGGGAACGAGCCATATAACCTACCTTTCTCCCTAGCAGAGCTGCACGCATCACTCACCTGTTGCAACCAATCTGCCCCAGGCTCTGACTGCATACTATACGAAATGTTGAAAAACCTGTCCTCAGAAACAAAGAAAACCCTTCTCTGTATAACTCTATATGGACCTCCGGCGAGATCTCCTCTGCCTGGAAAGAGGCCATAGTGATCCCTATCCTGAAGCACAGCAAATACCCATCGTCCGTATCCAGCTATCGACCAATAGCTCTAACTAGCTGCATCTGCAAAGCCTTCGAGAAAATGATAAACCGCCGTCTGATACATTTCCTAGAATCAAGCAAGTTGCTTGACCCATACCAGTGTGTGTTTCGCGATGGCCGATCCACCACTGACCATTTGATACGCATAGAGGCTCAGATTCGTGAAGCTTTTGTCCACAAGCAATTCTTCCTGTCTGTTTTCTTCGATATGGAAAAAGCATACGACACCACGTGGCGGTTCGGAATACTGAGAGACCTCGCACACTTCGGAATACGTGGCAATATGCTGAATATCATTGAAAGTTATCTGTTTAACCGCAGTTTCCGTGTTCGTGTGGGTAATGCCCTATCAAGACCATATGTGCAGGAAACTGGAGTACCACAGGGTGGTGTGCTTAGTTGCACCCTCTTTATCATAAAAATGAACTCTCTGCGTCTGTACATCCCACGCAACATATTTTATTCAGTATATGTCGACGATGTACAGATAGGGTTCACGTCATGTAACCTTGCAATCTGCGAGCGGCAGGTTCAGCTTGGTTTGAACAAACTGTGTAAGTGGGCAGACGAGAATGGGTTTAGGCTTAACCCACAAAAGTCCACATGCGTCCTCTTCTCCAGAAAGAGAGGTCTGCACCCTGATGCCAACATTGAGATGCAGGGCGAGGGTCTACCTGTAAAAACTGAACACAAATTCTTGGGCGTAATTCTAGACGCGAAGCTAACATTTATCCAACATCTGAAGTACCTAAGAAACAAGTGCATGAAAACAATGAACATCTTAAGTGTTGTCTAGCACTGCGTGGGGTAGTGACACAAGATGTCTATTGAATCTCTATAAGAGCCTCATTCGATCACGTATAGACTACGGTTCCATTATATATCACTCCGCGATTCCAAGCGCTTTGAAGATGTTGGGCCCTGTCCACCTTCTGGGTATCCGCCTTTCTACGGGTGCGTTCAGAACAAGCCCCGTAGAAAGCCTCTACGCTGAATCAAATGAATGGTCGCTCATATGCAGAGAACGTACTTATCCTTTGCATATTTCCTAAAAGTGAACTCAAACAATACGCGCCCTACCTACACAACCATAAATGATCTGTCCAGTGCCCAAACCTTTGAGAACCGCCCCTCCGTGAGACGGCCCTACGCACTGCGAGTAAGAAGTCTTGCCGAAGAAATGGATATGTCGCTCCACGAGCACAATGTCATGCCCCCTCCTGTACAGCTGCCGCCATGGCAGTGGCAGCTGATTGACTGTGATCTGTCCTTCATTGAGGTTACAAAGCATGCGCCGGTCGTACATATCCGTATGCACTTCCTCGAATTGCAGCACAAGCACTCTTGTCCAGAATATTTTACTGACGCTTCAAAGTCGCTCGCTGGCGTGTCTTACGCGGCGGTCGGTCCATCCTTTTCGGCTGCGGGAGCTCTACACCCAAACACAACCATCTTTACAGCGGAGGCCTACGCCAGCCTGGCGGCGGTTAAACACATCAAATAGTTAGACATACCCAAGGCAGTCATTTATACTGACTCTTTGAGCGTATTGAAATGTTTAAAAACTCTAAGTAGGCACAGAAACCCCGTAATTGTAGCTCTTTATTCCACCATTTGCACCGCGTATGTATCGAAGCAGCAAATTGTGCTCTGCTCGGTGCCAGGGCACCGCGAGATCGAAGGGAATGAGTTGGCCGACAAGCTAGCCACATCCGTTCGCACAGACGCTGCCACTTCACACATAGCTGTCCCTGTAATGGACCTAAAACCCTTTCTCAAGAAAAATGTCAGGGCCCACTGGCAACGTTTGTGGGACAGTGAAACGAGCAACAAATTACACACTATCAAGCCTCATCTCGCTCATTGGCCACCAGAATCGAAGACACGCCGCACACAAGTTACACTTTGCAGACTCAGAATAGGACACACAGTACACACGCATACTTATTGTCCGGTGGCGATCCGCCTGCCTGTGATGAATTTGGCAAGCCACTCAGTGTACTTCACGTCCTCCTGCAATGCCCTGAACTGGAGCCTCAGAGGAAAACATTTTCATTACCATTACGGCAGAATCTACCATTGCATCCATGTATATTTTTGGGCAATGAACCTCTTTTTAAATACCAATCCGTTATCGCGTTTTTAAAGGATATACCTAACTTTAGTGTTATATATCCAGGTGACTTGTAGCACGGCCTCTCTGGAGAGGCCGCTGCTGCGGTATTTTATTAAAGAAAGCACGTGCCTCCTGGTCTTTGTCTACAAAGGCTTCCGGTAGGCGTCGTGCTACTTTTATACTCTTAATACTCTAAGCACCATGACCATTTCTCATCCATTCACTACCCATAGATCATTCCACACGTCACTGCCATAATTCTATTCGATATATGTTTTACGCTTCTATACCGCGATTTGTTCTTAGGCCCCTTTACAGCCACATTGCATCCTGTCATCGGAACTCACTGATCATGGCAAACATACCATTCATTGTCTTGGCGCTCTTTGGCCACACTTGGCCCTTGCGCCACAAAACACCAAATATCATCATCATGATTATCCTCAAGAAACAAGCAGCAGTAAATTGCACAAGTGAGTTGAACGTGTAGCATGGCACAGTGAATAAATATTGGTATATTCCTTTGCGTATTCTGCAAATAGCTGTGAGCCTCAATTAGCTTTACTTCAAATTACCGCCACTTCAAATGAGGCGGTGAAGAACGGCCTAACTTTGAGGAGCAGTTATGGGAACAAGTGGTTCTGGTTGAATCTAAACTGCACTGTCAGGTCCTCGAGTTACTGTCATTATACCATGAGCTACTCGTCATAAGCAAACATGTATTAATGGGTTAAAATCAAGGTACATATACCAGTTATATGTAGCAGACATAGTGACATGCTCGTTGCACCACTGCAGGTATGGTACCCTAACTGAATTCTTATGTGCTATGTTTGCGCGTTGATGCTTTTATTAGTCACGTGCTATTTATGCTGTTTAATTAGTCGCTGAATCTGCAAAGTCTAGATCCGCGCATGAAAAACACGCAATGGGCTGGTCTGAGCTCCTTCGGCTGGCACTGCAACGTTGCCCTTGAGAAATAAATTGTCGTCTAGGAAATAAGCTCTTTGAATAAGTTTGGGCGTATGAAGACGTAAAATGTATTTGAGATGACCGTCATAAATATAAAATCATAGAGAACGACAGCTAACAAACCGAAACACTGCATAAGGCGCCCGGACAGCACCCGAACAGCTGCAGACGACTAGCGCGAGTCCGTGCCCTGACGTCACGCGAGTGGCGCTCGCACCGCCCCTGTAGGTCGTTCTCGGGGCTAATAGGCGATGACCTTCTTTGTAGAATAAACATTGTTCAGTGGCTTACCTCGCGAAAAGACCTTTACACCTTCTACAACACATCTATCACATTCAGCCTCAGCAGCTTGACGGGCAACTTGACTGACCAGAGTGAGCAGTTCATGCGGCGTTTTTGAAGGGGCGATAGTATAGTGAACTAGAATATCTCCTAGTGGCGCGACCGCCTCCGCTGGAGAGGGCCTCAAGGGGAAGATGCGGCGGCGCTGTAGTCGACCGCACTTGAAAGCGCGTCAGATTTCGGGCCGTCGCGCTGTTAGGACAACCCCTTCGTTCGGCGTTTTCGACGCGTGAAGTTTACCTTGTAGCGTACTCGCCCCAAGCAGGAGCGAAAAGAAGACGACTACACTCCATCACGTTTGGGACAAGAACTAGTTTATTAGGGGCGCGTTGGCTGCGTATCTCCCGCGGCGCGCCGGAGATAACGTGAGGCATGTTGGCAGCGTATGCGCCGTGCGCCACCGGCTTACGAATTGGTATGCGCACACAAAGAAAGATTATCACGATCAGCGGGCATCAACACCCGCTACAACCTCCACGAAGTAATGCAAGACTAGCAAGAGACAAAAGGTTTGCTTCCGGTTTTTATTCTTTGCAGCCTCGTTTGCATATGGAAATATTCAAGTACTGTTGCTTATAAATAAATAAATTATTGGGTTTTACGTGCCAAAACGACGATCTGATTATGAGGCACGCCGTAGTGGAAGACTCCAGAAATTTGGACCACCTGAGGTTCTTTAACGTGCACTTGTGTTGTAGTTGTGGAGTCGTCTGCTATAATGGACATAGCCGCAATACTTCACATTTCACAGTGGTATTCGTTGCAGTGTGCCAGGCTTATTATCGACACTGTTTTTTTTTCTACGAACGTACAAAACGTGAAATGATTATTTTCTAATGCTCACCGCGATTTACGCGGGCGGCTGAGCTGAATAGCCGACTGCAATGCGCAGGGTGTCTGAACTATCATGCACCACGATTTAAAAATATGCAAATGACACGTAGCTGAAAATAACCAATCTAATGTTGTTTGCCGTCGCTTGAAGATACCCTGATTATTTTTCTTGCATTGCGCCTAATTACGTAATTAGTCTTCATTAATCAACTGCTCAAATATTACAATTAGATGAAAATTGAAGAGCAACATGAAGAACTCCCGGTACAGGTTTCTGCTGCTCAATACGTGCTACATAAAAGTGTTTTTTCGAGCGTGACAGAAGCCCGAGAACAAATGCAAAATTACCGCGCGACTGGCCGCTCGAGGCACTTTGCGTGTATTCGCTGGTAGAGTTATGAACAATAAACAACAAAGTTGTGATATAGCACACCAATGCACTTTTATTTACAGAATATGCTTGCTTTTCAGTCAACCACTCTCCAACGGTTTGGTATAATTACCCTCATAAGTAACTAAGCTTCAAGTGTTGGTGCGACGTTCTGCGGGCTGCATCACGAGACTGTTTCATAATAATAATAGTAATAATAACAATAATAATATATGGGCTTTTACGTGCTAAAACCACCATCTAATGACGAGGCACGCCGTAATGTGGGATTCCGGATTAATTTGGACCACCTGGGGTTCTTAAACATGCACCTAAATCCAAGTATACGGGTCTTTTCTGCATTTCGCCCCCATCGAAATGCAGCCAATGTGGCCGGGATTCGATCCCGCGACCTCGTGCTCAGCAGCCCAACACCATAACCACTGAGGAACCACGGCGGGTGAGACTTGTTTAACCATTCAACATAAAAGTGGCGCAAGCGTTATAGGAGCGAGCGTTGGGGTCCCCCTCAGAATTCTAACTTGAGTTCCATTGATCATGTGGACATAATGCCTCAAGATAAAATTAGGTTCGAAGTGCAGTTCACAATCAGGATCCAGCGGCTTGTCAAGCCTGTGGGGATTTCGCTGCCAAACAAGCCTTTGTTGTTCATCTTTCGGAGCCTTAAAAAGCGTTAACTTGTGCCCCTGTGCTGTTCTTTCATAGCCAGTTGCGCAGCCTGGCAAGTGACAGTGCTTTAACCGCCCCTTGGGCGGCATCATAATCACTGACGGAGTAAAAGGCGCGAAAGAAGCGACGTTCCGCGACGACGACATCGAAAAACAACGTGCAGACGCTGAAGCGGCGCACACTCGCTTCAAGTGCGGGTGACGACAGCGTCGCCGCCTACTTTCTTCCAAAGCGGGTACGCGACGCGCAATGGGACGCGTCTTCGCTCGACCCACTGTAAAACCTTCTAGTACACTGTAGCGATCGCATGCTTTGGTCCGAGGCTTAAGAAGCGCTTGGCGTTGTCGGCCAGACTGGCAGATGTGTCAACGACCGCCTGCGTGAGGACCGAAACAACGTGTACAATGTGATGCAGGGTCATCTTGCCAATCAACTGCCGTGATTGTGGATGCGCTCCCCTTCTTTACGATTGCGTGGTATTGGCAAGGCATAGGTCGCAGTTAACCCGAGAAATAATAGAAGCGCAGAATATTGTCACGAGCGGCGATCCTGTGGTCCGTGCTTGGACTATGACGACGACGACGGCGTGGCTTTCTGGTGTGCACGCGCTCTCTTGAACGATTGCTGTAGCGTTGGCGCCTTACCTTGCAAATATATCCATTGTATACATATTCTCCCCGTAACATCTTTGGTGGAGGTGCTGGAGATTCTGTGTAGACTACCGCCACCTCAACCAGATTACCAAGAAGGATGTGTATCCTCTCCCGCGTATTGATGACGCACTGGACTGCTTGCACGGCGCCAGATATTTCTCTTCCATCGACCTGCGCTCAGGATACTGGCAAATCGCTGTGGACGACCAAGACCGCGAGAAGACCGCCTTCGTGACTCCTGATGGCCTCTATCAGTTTAAAGTGATGACAGGATCCTTCACTACTGGTGATGCCTTTTGGCCTATGTAACGCCCCTGCTACTTTCGAGCGCATGATGGACTCTCTTCTTCGAGGCATCAAGTGGTCCATATGCCTTTGCTACCTGGACGATGGTATCGTTTTTTCGACTGCGTTTGAAAACCATCTCACTCGCCTGTCCACCGTCCTTGATGTTTTTCGCCGTGCTCGTCTTGAGCTTAACTCGTCGAAATGTAGCTTTGGGCACCGTGAAATCTGCGTACTCGGCCACCTTGTTGACGCTGCAGGCGTGCAGCCAGACCCTGACGAACTCCGCGCGGTTAGTCAGTTCCCTACTCCACGATCGGCCGAGGACGTCCACAGTTTTTTTGGCCTGTGCTCGTACTTCCGTCGTTTTGTCCAGAACTTCGCGGAAGTGGCCCGCCCTCTAACTGGCCTACTCAAGAAGGACGTCGTTTTCACTTGGGGTCGTGACCAAGCGGACGCCTTTGCATCGCTCGTTGCCATCCTAACGAACACACCTGTTATAGAACATTTCGACCCGTCAGCCAGCACGGACGTTCGTACCGACGCCAGTGGCCACGGTATAGGCGCCGTCCTTGCACAAGAGCAGCACGGCCTCCACCGCGTGGTCGCTTATGCAAGCGCTTTCTGTCGCCGTCGGAGCAAAATTACGAGAGGCGTTGCGAGTGCTTAGCCTCTCGTCTGGGCCATCGCAAAATTTCGCCCGTGCCTGTATGGCAGGCACTTTTCAGTTATTACAGACCACCATTCCTCGCTCAAGGACCCCACTGGTTGCCCTGGCCGTTGGGCACTCCGCTTGCAAGAGTACTCATTTTCTGTTTTCTACAAATCTGGGCGGCTTCACCAAGACGCTGACTGCTTCTCACGATACCCGGTCGATCCCCCTGATACACTGGAAGATGAACCTGACACCTTTGTTCTGGCCATTACAGACTTCGTCCACATAGCTGACGAACAGCGCCGCGACTCATCTTTGCGGCCTATTATAGACGGTCTCAAATCACCACACCCTCACCCTTCCCTACGGATGTTTGTGCTCCACAACGACACCTTACACCGCTACAACGCCCGGCCTGACGGCTCTTAATTTGCTTGTTGTTCCCGCGCATCTTCGCTCTACTGTTTTGCCCCAGCTTCACGATGCACCGACGGCCGGACACCTAGGCGTGTCACGCACGTATGATCGCATCCGTAGGCGCTTTTTTTGGCCTGGTCTCTACCGTTCTGTGCGACAGTACGTTCCGGCTTGTGACCTCTGCCAGCGACACAACACTCCTGCCCTACTGCCTGCTGGCAGCCTTCAGCCCCTCGATATCCCTGATGAACCATTTTTCCGGGTGGGACTCGATCTTCTAGGGCCTTTTCCCATGTCAACCACTGGCAATAGATGGGTTGCAGTCGCTACTGACTACGCAACGCGGTACGCTGTTACACGAGCACTTTCCACCAGCTGTGCTACTGATGTAGCCGATTTCCTTCTTCACGACGTCATCCTGCGCCACGGTGCTCCTCGTCAGTTATTCACGGACCGCGGCCGCTGCTTCCTGCCTAAAGTAGTCGACGACATTCTTCGTTCTTGCAAGACCAATCACAAGTTCACCACTGCGTACCATCCACAGACAAACGGCCTTACTGAACGCCTCAACCGTACTCTCACAGATATGCTTATGTACGTGTTTGAGACCACCGAGACTGGGACATTAACTTGTCTTTTGTGACCTTCGCCTACAACTCTTCTCGTCACGACACAGCTGGCTACTCCCCTTTTTATCTACTGTTTGGCTACGACCCACCATTGCCTATGGACACCATACTTCATCCTCACGCAGACACATCCTCTGCCTATGCTCGTGATGCTCTTGCCCGTGCTGACATCGCCCGTCAGGTTGCCCGCGATCGCTTGTCAGCTTCACAGGTCAATCAAAAATGTCTCTATGACCACCAACACCGGGAGGTGAACTTCCTTCCAGGATCGCTCGTGTTGCTGTGGTTCCCGTCACGTCGCGTTGGCCTATGCGAAAAACTCCTCTCCCGTTATGCTGGCCCTTACCGCGTCGTACGCAAAGTCACTAATGTGACCTATGAAATCGCTCCGCTAAATCCTAAGTCGGCCTCTGCAACAATCGCGAGTGACATAGTCCATGTCTCGCGCCTTAAACCGTACCACACTCACCCGGCCCTAATTGCACCGGGACGGTGCTTCTGCCGCCGGCGGGTAATATCACGAGCGGCGATCCTGTGGTCGGTGCTTGGACGATGACGACGACGACGTCGTGGCTTTCTGGTGTGCACGCGCTCTCCTGAACGATTGCTGTAGCGTTGTGCGCCTTACCTTGTAAATATATCCATTGTATGTATATATTCTCCCCGTAACAATATTTACAAGTTAGGTGACTGCCGCGTAAGCACCCCGTTCATTGCTCTCTGACGGCTTGAGCGTGATTACTTGGCAGGGTGTAGGGCAATCGTGGGCTCCTGTTAAAAAAAAACTGATCTCACTTATAAACGATGCACTCGCTCTGGGTTCTCCCGTCGTTCTTTTTTTCTGTCTGATGCGCATATAAATCATGCTCATCTGCAAATAAATATCAGTTGGAAGTTAGCGCTCTTTACTCTGTCCTTCTTTTCTACATTTCGCGCGCTACGCAATACCGCCGTTAGGAACCACGACCAACTCGCCCGAGCTTCTACCCAAATGTAATAACGCCTCTACACACGCACAAAAATCAAGGTTTCGTATTTGTATTTAGCCCTTAATTACCCAACACATTTTAAAGTTTCCTGTGCACCGCTGCTAACATTATTCACATTCCCTCTCAATATTACCTAGGTATAAAGAGCGCACTTGAAGAACACGGAGCCAAAACAATGAAGCAGTGAAAAAACACCGCATATCCACGAAGTGATTGATGATGAGTGGGCGAAGCACCGGGGGATCATTCGGGTAACCGTGAATCCCCCGTACATGCGAGAGCGCGGGAAGCAGTGGCAAAATGCCGGAAGCGTTCTCTAGCTGAAGTTGGTGGCGCCGATGCTCGGTTCAAGCGCGAGCTTCGCGAGCCCTCAGCTCCGGCCGCATGCCGGCGTTTCCGTGCTGCTGCAGCTTCGTGAGCCCTCAGCTCCGTGTCCGCTTGCCGACGTTGCCGTTTTGCTTCAGCTTCCCGCGCCATAGACTCCGGGTCCGCTTGTTGTCTGCGTCGCCGTGCTGCAGCAGCTTTGCGAGTCCTCGACTCCGCTTGCAGTTGAGCTGCCACAGTTGCCTTTTCATCCGTAGCGGGCGCGCCGTTATCAGAAGCGACCGTTATCATCCATGGCTGAAGAGAGAAAGAGCGCGCGTCGGGAACGAACGCCCTTGTGCACCGCAGCGCCCCTAGCAGACTACATGCAAACCAGAGCTACGGACGAGAGAGAAAAATAGCGCGCGTCGGGAACGAGAGATAAAGAGAGCGCGCGTCAGGAACGAACGCCCTTGTGCACTGCATCGCCCCTAGCGGACTACATGCATACCAGAGCTATGGGCGACGAGGGAGGGACAAGGCTCGGCCCTAAGGTGCTTCGCCCCTAAAAATTTAGCGCTTCGCGTGTGCCCGTATTTTTTGTGTCCATGTTTCTTCAAGTGCGCTGCTAAAAACTAATGTGCGCCAAGAATCGTGAACAAGCCTATCAGTACGTCTTACTAAAAAAAAAAAACACCAAATGAGTTTATATTGATAAAGTCTTCTTGATTAACTCTGTAGGTTCGTTTATTTCGCGGTAGTAGGTTAATTATTCGAAGTCAACACAAAGGGCAATATATATATATATATATATATATATATATCTTGTCAAGGTGTTTCTTGACAGGATGTGCAAGGGGTGAGAGGTCGAACTCGGTGCCGTAAACGGAACCCTGCGAGCAGTCAGAACCGGCCCCGTGCGTAAAGCGCTGGTGAAGAGCCTGACTGACTGGCACTTCTTCGTTACATTTCATACGCTGGGGATGCGCCGGGCTAGCCGGCGCTGCTTCTTCGTTGCAATATATATAATATATATATATATATATATATATATATATATATATATATATATATTTCAATTTCGCGCCGGAAGCCGAGGGTGGTTACGTCAGTGTAACGTGATGGCTTTCACATTGTTTCCTCTCAATTCAGTCGTTTTGGTGAATGGATAATTTTCTTAGCTTTCTAAGTTCTGTTTTTGCTCATTTAGTATACTATGTAGTCCGTGTTCAATCAGAAAAATAAACCTGCCGCAGAGCCTTCCATTACGTGAGCGAAGTAAGCCAGGGACGGGAAGCACGAACGAGCAGGCGCCGTCAAAATATGTGACTTCACGGGCCAGTTGGTTTGACAACTTCAAGGCAGCGTGGCCACCTATGTTTCGTTATCGCGATTTTTCTGGCTTACCAAGCGTCGCTTCGTAACAAAAGCAGCATTGTCGGTATTATGGCGTCACAATATACTAACGCAGCTCAAATATTTCTTTCTCTGTGCGGCCCTTCAAGCTCTAAATATAACCTACCTAAATTAACTAGTTCTTCAAGGACACCCGTAACACACGCTTTGACGTTTTGAGCGCTTCTAGTCACACTAACAGCTTCGCGGTTAAAGGCTTGCAGAGCAACCATGGCAGCAAATTTAGACTTTTAGCAACAAACTTACCGTGGGGGCCGCATTTCGATGCGGGCGAAATGGAAAAACGCTCGCGTGCCATGCATTGCGTGTTGGGTAAAGGACCCCGGATGGTGAAAATTAATCCTGTGACCCCGCTACGGCGTGCCTCGTAATCATATGGTGGTTCTGGCACGCAAAAGTACATAGTTAATTTTACAACGTAAGGGCTGTTACGGGCTCATTCCAATAGCCGTTTCGTTTGGAGACGGTGTCCGCCGCCGCCGGTTTTCGGTGTCCGTAAGTGATATCGCCGGAAATGAAAAAAAAAAAAGAAGGGTTACCCAGTTGCCGCCGGGATCGAGCTCGGGCACACTGCGCGGGAGTCGGATACTCTACCACTGAGCCACGCAATCACTTGCTATCAGGCCGCGGGAAAAATGCCTTATAAACGCGCCCTGGCACGCGAGGGGACACGGTCGTAATGACAATGATCGCCGCGAGGACCCTGTTTTGCGTGGCACCGAAATTGGAGCTAATCTTGAGCCGCTCCTCCAGCTTACGCTGCGACTGTGCTGCGTGTGCCGCGCAGGCGTATGACTTTTTTGCTACCAACATATATATTCCGTATGAGTAGAAGTATTAAAATTGTTCCTCAGTGCGCTTTTCCGTCTGTTAACAGTATTCGCTGGAATAAGCGGAAGTATTGCCCGCACCTCCACCAATTTGTTACGATGCGGAAGTCACATGTAAAGATGCACTTACACTATTTACAAGAGAGTCAACGATACATATGCAGATGGCTGTCGAGACCGAATCCACCTTCACACGTGAAATCGTCTTCTTCTGACTCTTGGTTTACGCATGCCCCCGGCACTAACGGCACTATATGGCAAGCTTTCAGTCAACTGAAAGAGGCAACGAGTGAAAAGTTAGAGATAACTTGAAAGAAACCTCAGATGTGGATGGCAGAAGCTTGGCAATGGCAAAATTCGGGCGCACGGGGCGGAGGGGTGGTGGGAGGGGGGGGGGGTTGTTTCGCCCCTACCGGCAAAGTTCAGAAGGGCTCGCCGAACACCGCCTAGCACCCCGGTTCCACCAAGAATTTGCGATAACGTTTATAGAAGCGACAGCACACAAAACAGTACAAGGAGCAGCGCGATAAAACGTACTGTCGGCGGGGTCATCAGCAACGCACGTTCTTTTACAATTGCCGACGAGTCTGCGCCTCGGCGTGAACGAGGTGAGTGGGTGTTTCTTGCGGTAAAAGCAGTGATTTTCGTGGCGTATTGTGTGAAGTTTTTGTGTGTTGCTATAGTATGCATGGTGGCTTCACACTGCGTTAAATAAGCGCGCGTTCTACAAGACTCTTCAACAGTAGCGCATGTTCTGGGAAACCCTGTTTTCAATGTGTAGCAGCTCAACGAAATAACACGGATAAAGGAAAAAAAGCCGCTTGAAGAAAATGCACTGAGGAATCTGCCGAAGCACTAAAGAAGCACAAATATGTGCTTAAGACCTATCTGCACGCGATGTGACACCACCTCAAAAAGAGTACCAGTAGGTACGATGCTGACCTGGTCTTTTTTGTCAAAAACAAGGCCATATTTTTGTGGCCATTCAAAGAAGGGTTGAATGCAGGGCAGGGCATCAGAATAGTGGGTATACAGTAAAACACTCCTCCAGATTTGTACCCTGTGATGTTGGTGTCGTCCAGACCGGGCCCAGACCGGGAAATGGTGCAATGTCAGCTTGAATAACACTACAACACCTCAAAAAGCGCACAATGTTCCCATTTATCAAGCAGTTGCATTTTTTTGCGGTTGCGCACAAGCTATTGCAAACACGAGCATCATTATGAGACACAAAGATCAGTGTACACGAGAGGTAGCTGAAGTTCATCTGACCCAGAAGCGCGCGTAGGAGTGTGCGCGTAAACCATCCATCTTTACCGTAAAGTGAATGTGCACACTTTAAGGATAGGTAACGACATGTGTACCGTACTTACACTTTTTTGTTTTTAATTTAGTTCGTTTTGCTCCCGCTATTGGTGTTTTTTATTTAGTATTTGCCTCTGTGTGTTTACTTTTGACGTGTCAATAAAGCTTCAGTTGTAAGACAGCGATTGTGTATAGTCTCTCCTGCATACAGTGAACGTATTCCAATCCGCCCACTACAGTGTTCTTGTGCATACAACGTATTCTTGTAAATCCAACATATCGTGCACGTTCATGTTTCACGGTGCTGACAGAATATTGAAATAAAAACAAAAAACAAAAACAATTTGGACTTACAAGGGAAGACGAAATGACATTTATACCATACGTCGTCTGGGAGGGTCGACTCCGCTTGCAGTTGAGCTGCCACAGTTGCCTTTTCATCCGTAGCGGGCGCGCCGTTATCAGAAGCGACCGTTATCATCCATGGCTGAAGAGAGAAAGAGCGCGCGTCGGGAACGATCTGTAAATACCAAATTGCACAAGTGAACGAATAAGGCGAAAAAGCTCACCTTACGTGATATTCAAGCAATGGAAGCTGGGTTTGCTATCTCAATAGCGTAGAATTCTCCTTTAAAGAGCATTGTGCAATGCACACGTATTATTCTCAGAAAGGCGACGGGTAAAAAGAAAGTGCTGCGACTCAAAACAGATTAGGTGACCGTGTTTGAATCTTATAAAAAGTGGCTGCACAGCATGAAATAAATCAGGCAAATAACCGATTTTTTAGTAGCTTAACTACATCGCGATTTGCCCGCCCATAAGTAAGAGAATAAAGAGAGAACGGCCGTTTTAGACGTACAAAGAGAACAAAATTATGACTCCTGTTTCTTTTATGAAGCTACACAGAAAAATGCCACTTCAGGAACGCTCTGCTCTGTTCGTTGCCTTTGCATTATTTACTTATTTACACTTTACCCAAATCGGCACAAGGCATTGCGTAGACGTGCGCTGAGGGGGGGGGGGGGGTGACATGAATCACAACATAACAGAAATAGCACTAGGTTGTTGTACAAGATACATAACGAAAAATAACAAAACAACGCAAATTATTCAAGATTGTACGGAATATAAAAAATTACCCCAAACATACATTCTCATAAGTTAAGCCACTTCGGGGGAATAATTCCATTGATGTCGACGTTATCATAGGGAACACAAAAAGAGTTCATTATTACTTTTTCTAACGATATCGTCTGGGAACCGGTTCCATTTTTGTATGGTCCTTACGAAGAACGAACCACGAAAAGTGTGCGTTTTGAGCGGGTATTCTAATTTTTTTCGTAAATTATCTGGACAAAGCAAAACGTACGTCGGGTCTGGTAGGTATTCGTGGGGATTGATGGCATTCTTGTTATAATAAGTATTATGTAGAAATTTAAGCCGAACTTTCTGCCTTCTTATGGTTAATGGCTCTCATCCCACTGTACTTTTTATTTCAGAGAAATTTTAAATGAAATATAGTTATTACAAATCTAGCTGCTGGATTTTGCACTTTTTCCAGTCTATCGATAAGGTACTGATGATGATCCCAAATTGCACAAGTATAATCTAGAGTGGATCTTAAATAGAAAAAGTGAAGTGTTTGTTTTACGGTTTGTGGAGCCTGCTTAAAATTCCTCCGTAAAAAAAATAACACCTTTGTCCCTGTAACTTGGATGTGCTTATTCCACTTTAAGGTGTCAGAAAAGTAGATGCCAAGTTACTTTTGTCGAACTCGTTGTTAATTATTGAGTTGTTAGCGGTGTAATTTGTCTCCACGGTTGGTGAATGCTATGCAGCAGCATTGCCGGACGTTTAGGCTCATGTTGCGTTTTTGACACCATAGCAATATTGTAAGCAAGCCACTCTGCAATGTATCGGCACCTGTCCGTGATCTGATTACCCTATACAGTATGCCATGATCTGTAAATACCTGAATGAAAGATGTAATATCTTCAACGATGCTATTAATATAAATTAAGAACAACAGCTGTCCTAATACGCTCCTTTGTGCACCAGACATTAGGATTTGACGTTATAGCGTGTGTTAAAGTGACACCTAAATATTTACGCTGAAATGCACTAGTGAGAGTTGTGTCATCAATAATGTAAGTAAAATCAGATATCTGTTTTTTTCTACTTACCGTTAGCGTTACAGATTTTGGGCATTTAGAGTCATCTGCCACTGCTGACACCAAGAAAAGGCAGAATTTCGTATATGGTGATAATCATTGCGATTAATTTCGCGGTACGAAATACAATAGTCAGCGAATAGACAGATGTTACCATGTAATCGAGAAGGCAAATCTTTATAAAACTGGGTCCAAAACACTGCCTTGGCGCACTCCCGATGCAACAGGTGCTAAATTGGAACCTTCGTTATGAATATACACGAATTGTGAGCGGTATAGATCGGCACATACTCTCATGAGTGCACTCACTCACACTCGCATTCATTTCAAAGGCGTGAGTGCGAGTGCGAGTGAGTGGAGGTGAGTAGAAGTGAATGCGAGTGAGCGCCGGTAAGTGTGAGTGCAGATGAGTGCGAGTGAGCGTGAGTGGAAGTGAGTGGCAACCGCAAGGCGCGTAGACGCGAGCTTACGCGCGTCCGCAAGCGTACGTGCGGTCTGGGCTTAAACCCTCGATGACGTCAATAAATCCTACACAGGTTTAATCCTAAGGTGCTTTGTGTTCAAGAGACACACGCTAAATTTACACAATCCAACTTTCTCCGGCAACACGCCATTTTCCGGAAAGACCGAGACGACGCTGTCGCCTTGTGCGGTGGTGTAGCAATAGTTGTAGACAAGTCTGTAGCTTTTCAACATGGAATCCTCCAGACGGCCCTGCAGGGGCGTCTGCGCAAGGAGGCGTTTGGTGAGTTGCGCCACCACGTACCTGAGCACACGGGGGTTGGACCCTCCCACGCGTCGTGTCTGGCGGTCCTTCGGGACAAAGGAGGCCTCATCGACAGGCGTGAACTTATCAAGTGCTCTTCACGCTTGTCGTTTCTCGCGGCCGGGAAGTGTCACCGTCAGTCACCTGGGACTGATGGATGAGCAGTTAGCCCCCAGAGTGCAATGGGTCCTCGCCCTCGTGCGTAGGTGAAACGGCAACGTCGCCATTGGTGTGTTTCCGTGAAGTACCAGCGCCCGCACGAACTGCGATGAGGCCCGACGCCGACTGTGACGCGCCAACCTGGAGCCCCCTTCCGAGACAACAGCCACCACCCTCCCTGGAAATGGTGGCTTCCGCGAACTGACCGCCGCGGAGAGGCGGCTAATTCGGAGAGGTGGCTAACTGTTGCCTGTGTGCGGGGGCGATCAGGCAAGATTGGAAGCGGAGCCCGGCGGGAAACGATGCCACATGATGGGCGGGAGTTTACGAACTGGCCCAACATTGTCATTGGCTAAAATAACTATAGTGGATTCCCTCGTCGAGTGAAAGAGGGAAACGAAAGGGATAAAAGAGCGGGACTTGAGCGTTGTGAGACGCTCGACCATGTAGAACGCTCACAACATGTAGTGGGGAGGCTCGCGATGTGACCCGAGAGGTCGACTTAAAGAAAACTTTCTTGTGAACTCCGGTGCGTGCATCTTCAATATGAAGGAACCAACGTATTACAATAGCCATCATAATTCATATTCATCCATAGACCGGTCGATGGCTCTGTCTCTCTTTTCCATGATTTAGAATGGCGTGTAATCAAACACCCATTCGGAAGTGATCACTTCCCAGTAACCCTAAACTTAGTGGCCCAACATCCGCCCCTCCGCTTGTGCCTCGCTGGAAACTAGCTTCAGCTGACTGGAAGTGTTTTAGTGAATCCACGTACTTATCACGAGATTTTATGAGTAATTTTAGTATAGATCATGCTGTATCATATTTTACCGCTTTTATTATTGACGCTGCAGAAAAGTCCATTCCTCAAAGTAAATGCAGTTCACGTGGAAGACGAGTTCCTTGGTGGAATGATGACTGCAGACAAGCTCGGAAGAAGCAAAACAAAGCATGGGGAATTCTGCGTCGATACCCAACTGCAGAAAACCTTGCTCAATTAAAGCTGTCTAAATCAGAGAGAAGGCGCACCCAACGGTAGACTAGGAGAGCAAGCTGGGAAAGGTTTCTGTCCGGAATAAATTCGTATACCCAAGAAACAAAATTGTGGAATGCGCTCAGAAGGCTAAAGGGGCATGAACCGCATCCGCTGACTTTGGTAAATAATCAAGGAAATAAGTTGGAAGACCAGGCAGACGCTCTTGGAATAGATATTCAGTATGTATCTAGCTCTGCGCACTATACCCATACATTCCTTTAACACAAAGAAATAGGAAAACGGAAGATACTGGACCGCGAAGGCTGAAGAAACGATCCATACAACAGTCCTTTCAACATTGCCGAGCTTAGAGCAGCATTGAACGTCTGCAAAAGCTCTGCGCCGCGAGCAGACAGGATCATGTATGACATGATCAAGAACATGCACACAGATACACAAATAACATTGCTTGCACTTTTTAATCTCATTTGTGCAGCCGGACACCTTCCAGCGGCATGGAAGGAAGCTATCGTTGTACCACTTTTGAAACAGGATAAAGACCCACCTTTGGTAACAAGCTACCGTCCGGTAGCACTTACAAGCTGCCTATGTAAACTTTTGGAAAAAATGATAAATCGCCGTGTTTTGCATTTCCTAGAATCAAACAACATGTGCGGTTTTCGAGAATGCCGGTCCACAGCCGACCATATTGTGCGCATTGAAGCAAACGTTCGCGATTCGTTTGCCCATAAACAATACTTCTCAGTTTTTCTCGAAATAAAGAAGGCCTATGACACCACATGGCGCTATGGCATTATCAGATACATATCACGAATGGGTATCCGTGGCAACATGCTTAGCATAATTGAAAGTTATGTCTCACACCGTACTTTCCGAGTTAGAATTGGTAATGGTCTGTCTAGGTCATTTATGCTGGAAGCTGGGGTACAGCAGGGTGGCGTACTTAGCTGTGCCATTTTTATTGTTAAAATGTACTCTTTACGTTCGCTTATCCCACGAAGTATGTTTTATTAAGTATATGTCTATGGTGTACAGATTGGATTTCAAACGTGTAACATCTCAGTCTGCTAGCGAGACGTTCAGTTTGGGCTGAACAAAGTCTCAGCATGGGCCAGTGGCGCACCGACGGGGGGGATTTCGGGTTTTGTAACCCCCCCCCCCCCTGAGGCCGAGTTACCCCACCCCCCACGCGTCCAGCCCCACCAGCCCAACGTGTAGCTTCAATTCTGTGTTCACAATGCCAGTACAATTCAGCAGGTGGCTTGAGTTCGAATTTTCCTCCTTAACAAAAACTCTCTGTCACTGCCTTCTATTTATTCATTCAGGCTTAAATTACTTTGCGTAAAACGCTGAAGAAATTGACATCGTCATCATCCTTGGTGTCATTATATGATTATAATTATTAGGCATTTTATTTGGTGTTGTATTCCTTTGGCTAAAGCTAGGAAGTTGCATATTATGCATAGTGCTTGCTTCCCCCACCACCACGAAAATGCACCCCTGCCCCCTGGCAGATATCCTGGGTGCGCTACTGGCATGGGCAAATCAGAACGGCTTCAAGATAAATCCACAGAAAAGCTCCTGTATCCTCTTTACAAGGAAGAGGGGCCTTGTCCCAGAGCCTAGTATCCAGCTCCATGATCAGCGCTTACCTCTGAACACACAGCACAAATTTCTTGGTGGCTTACTTGACTTCAAACTTACATTCATTCCACATATTAATATCTGAAAGCCAAATGTTTGAAAGCAATGAACATTCTTAAAATGTTCGCACACACGACATGGGGCAGTGGCAGGGGCTGCTTAATGAACGTGTACAGGAGCCTCATACGGTCACGTCTGGACTATGGGTCCGTGGTGTATCGCTTTGCCGCTGCAAGTGCATTGAAGATTTTGGATCCCGTTCGCCATTTAGGCATTCTATTGGCCACAGGCGCCTTCAGAACAAGTCATATACATAGTTTATACGTAGAATCCAATGAGTGGTCACTCCACCTACAAAGAACATACATAAGCTTTACATACTTCCTCAAAGTGCAATCTAATCCTGAAGACGCGTCTTATAAAACGGTGAACGATTTGACGTCTGCCACGCAATTTCAAAGCCGACCTTCAATGAGAAAACCTTTTACACTACACGTGAGGATGCTGAGCTAGGAAATGAATGTCCCACTAGATCTGCATCCACTGATGGCTCCATTTGCCACCGTGGCTGTGGCAAATGATAGAATGCGACACATCATTTGTCTACGTTACAAAGCACGCTCCAGTGGAACAAATCGGAATGCACTTCCGAGAACTTCAATTAAAGTACTCATGCCCAGAATTTTATACTGACGCGTCAAAGTCCAATGATGGCGTGTCTTAGGCAGCAGTTGGCTCATCTTTCTCCGAATGCAATCTTCTGCACACTGAGACGAGCATCTTTACGGCGGATGCTTATGCGTTACTGTCGGCTGTAAAACACGTAAATGCAATAAAACTACAAAAAGCTGTTATATTTACGGGCTCTCTAAGCGTAGTAAGAACTTTAATGTCTCTACGGAAACATAAAAATTCAGTAATCAATGACATCTACTCATCTCTATGTACTACGTACACATCTAACTAATATGTCGTTATATGTTGGGTGCCAGGGCACAGATGCACAGTGGTAAATACGCTTGCAGATGAACTTACTACATCCATAACAACGAGAGCCTGTACCGTAGCTATCCCTCCCACAGACTCGAAGCCTTTCTTGCTCAATAAGCTGGCAAACTTTTGGCAATCCATCTTTTACCTTGAAACCTCCAATAAACTTTATTTGATGAAGCCGCACCTACGAAATTGGCCTTCCGTAATAAAAGCGCGACATACTGATGTCGTGCTCTATCGACTAAGAAGAGGACATGTTCTTACCTGCTGACTGGTGGTGAACCTCCGCACTGTGGTAGGTGTTGTGAGAGGCTGATCGTTCTGCACCTTTTGGTGGAGTGTCGGGAAGTAGAGGCTGAACGAAATAAGCACTTTCTTATAGCACACCGATGGCACATTCCCCTTCATCCGGTGTTGTTTCTTGGAGCAGAACCAAGTTTTGACCATAAATCAGTTTTAAATTTGTTTACAAGATGTCGACTGATTGCGCGATATAAGCCCACGTGATTCGTAGCGCGTCCTCTTACCAGAGGCTGCTGCTACGATAGTTGCAACCTCTATGGCACATGTCCCCAGGCTTTTGTGCTTAAGGACTCTGGTGAGGCATCAGTGCTACTCGTAGCGACGTATTTTAGTAGATCAGCTATTCTTAATACATCATTCCTTTATAGCTTGTCATGTATCATGGTCTAGTTTTTATGCGTATTTATTTGCGGACTTTCCAACGAATCTTTTTAGGCCTATATACAGCCATGTTTCATCCACATTTTGATATTCATTATTCATCCACGAATAGCAGCCTATTAGCATAGCCTTGGCGCTTGCGCCAATAGAATCCAATAGTCATCACTCATCATCCATGATATTGTCCAAAGTCTGCCCTGTAAACGTCCCAGCCGCCACTCTTGTCGCCTTTCACCCGCTCCACAATTACCTCTGAGCACATAGACAGATTTTAGTAACCGGCAATTGTCACCTTTTTACCCTCCACTACTGATGGGGCCTCACCCTGCTTCTCTTTGTCATCCTTGTCCGCTTGATTCGGATTTGACATGGGGTACTGACCCTGCGTTCCTGCTTGGCCTATGCGATAGCTTCAAGGTAGGTGAGCCTCCTTCCAGCAGCCCAACCTGCATATTCCACGCATTCTACGCGCTTTGTTGGCACTTCTGGTCCTGTCGCACCGGAAGCCGGCGTTTCATCGTCACTACCATTTTCGTTCGTGATGGCGGCCCTGTTCAGTTTTTCCTCTGCTGCTCGGAGTCACAGGCGGGCACAAGTTTCCAGCGCCCTCTCATGACATGTGTAGAAAGGAGAACTTCAAACCTCCTCTCCACTTCGCGCCCAGCCCTTGCCGTCCAGTCACCCAAGCAACTTCTTAGACTGTGGTATGGAAACAAAGCGCTGCATCCAGCGTAGGTCTGTCTGCGGCAGCTGATGTGAGTCGCGCCTACGAGTCACCCACGCGATGCCTCTCGCGATCTCCCTATTAGCGAGGCATTCGTGCCACACTAATGCGAAATTTGAGCTCACCTGTATACGTGTTTCCATTTCGCGATATATGCGCGGAAAATTTGTCGTATGCGGCACGTCGCAAACGGAGCCAAGTGTGGCGCGACTGCCTCGATAATCTGGAGATTGCGAGAGGCAGCGCGTGGGTGAAGCGTGGGGCGCGAGCAACAGCAGCCGCCGCCGACACACCTCCCGACGACGCGCGCTACTATCGCGCCATCTCGTAGCTATCGTCGCCGCACTACTCTTTTCTCACGCTTTCGCCATACACTTCCCCGTTTTTCGCCTCATGGTACCGCTGCACCCTCCTCCCCGCTTTCTTCCTCGCGCCTCTTCACCCATCTTTCGCTGCTCTCGTTCGCTCGCCATAGGAACGGGTGCCTGACAGCTGCACTCTAAAATGTGAAAATAAATGAGGGAGACAGCTGTTTTAGTGACCGCAGTCTATTAATGTAGACACCGCTCATGCATTCACCCAGAGCCGTGAAGGGAGTATGCGCGTGCTTGTCTAAAATATACGTCGACACGTTCTGCCTGCCAGACTAAATGAACTAGGTCCGCGCGGAAAAAAAAAATTATAGTGCGTTGTTTGACCTCCGGAAATATTCAGTGGCTTACGAGTGACTCCTTGTGGAGGGCTTCGCATCAATTTCAACACCTGAGGTGGTTGAACGTGCGCCAAATAGACGGTGCACGAGCGTTCTTGCATTTTGCCCCAATCGGAATGCGATCGTTAGGACCGGGCTGGAAGCCGCAACCGTTGGCGCAACAGTGCAACGTCAACGCCACTGAGCTACCGGAACGGGTGGGGGACTGCATTGAACCAGCTGCGTAGTTGCAGAGTTGTCTCTAGCACGGCCTGCTATATATATCTGTCTCCTAATTGACGCGCAGAATCTAGGAGGTGAGTGACGCTTTGAATTTTATGGTCTGTCTTTAGTTTACGAGCCGACTATTCTGCAATCTAAACTTCCTTATTTCTTGAGGCGGGGCCCTTGTAACGACATTTCTTTAACTTTTGCAAGTTTCATTATCGATGTTTTCTTGTGAAGTAAATATGTGCTATCATACCACCCATGTCATGTGGTACTATTGTTACAATGGAGTTCATGTGCATTCCACAAGACTTGGAAATTCTCCTCTCTGACTTAGTGTCGGTGGCGCTCTTCTGCCGTGTGCGAGGTTCCGGGTTCAATTACAGGGCACGGATCGATGGGGGCGGAATAAAAAAACGCTGTTTTACCGATTTCAAGGTGCCTCTTCAGACACCCCACATTACCACGTTCCGTTTCAGTGCCTGCAGATGGCTCCCGCCACAGTGGACACCGTGCTGGACAAGCTGTCCCGATGCCACGTGGTCATCTTCGTGTTCGCCTTTCTCCGAGGCCTTCCTGTCACGTGGAACATGATGATGCCGGTGTTTGTGTCGCCGTCAGCCGTCGAGTTCCGCTGCGCCGAGGCACTCAACGGGAGTCTGGCGACAGCCAGCGGCGGCGGCCGCCAAATATGGGCGAACAGCACGGCTCAATGTTTCACCTTAGATGGAACCAATGCCAGCAAACCATGCGAATCCTGGGTCTACGACCGCAGTGTATACGGCAAAACGGTCACTGAAGAGGTACGGTGCGTTACACAAAGATATCTCAATCTTATTCAGGCTGGGCAGGTCTGCTTTCGCTACGAATCCTTCACCCTCCTGTTCCTTATCCCTTTTTTGTTTTGCATATTATTGTCCCCGTGGCGTCTTTGAAGTTCCAAGGCTTCTTGTAAGATTTGTATGTGCCTCGTCCACTTGTGTACGAAATGAAATACACATTCATAATAAATGTCGCGTCGTATTCCTGCCTTGAGTACGACCGCGGTAGACACCTGCGTGGCGAGATTGGCGCAGTAGCATTGTTTTCAAGCACACCGTTAGCCTCCAAAGTACAGCGCGCCTCTTGGAGCTGGAAAAAAAGAAAAACAAGAAGAAACACGCTAAAGAAGAGATGACAATGTTTGGTTTAACTTGTATTCTAGTGCTTTCACTTCGTTTTCCTATATAGGCGCTATCGAAGCCCGTTCAAATGCCTGCTACTACTCTGGATAAATATTTTCAAGTAAATTGGAGCACTCATAAACATCGTTCTTCTCGTCGTTAGCCCCCCGCTACGATTTTTCCCCAATAAAAACGTATGAGGTGCGCCGTGTTGATCTGGGGTACGGTTTCTGCGACTGCACTTGAAAGGCGAAACTGAAACTGCCGTGTAGAGAGAGAGAGCCATTGTATCTTATTATACTTGGGCACTCTGATGCTTGACAGTATCACTTTGACGATTTGGAAGTCGTAAGCCTTGAATTACAATAAAAACAAATAAAGTGAAAAATACCGAGGCATTGTTCCTTTAAGGGGGCACTAAAAAAATTAGCTCCGGGGTCTTTACGTGTGAAAAGTACAACATGACAATGAGGCACGCCATAGTAGACGGCTCCGGGTTAATTTTGACCAGCTGAGGTTCGTGCACCCAATGCACGATGCAAAGACGTTATTGCATTTTGCTCCCATCGAAATGCCTCCACCGCGATTAGGATTCGTTCCCGCGCCTACGGGCTTAGCAGCTCAATGCCAAAGCCACTACACCATCACGGTCGGGTGGGGACACAAATAAGAAAAAAAAATATTTGAGCTGTATTAGTAAATTACGCATTCGTATAGCAATCTGGCCACATACTCGGTAGGCCAGAAAGAAAAACGAAAAAAAAAAAAACAAGTACACAAACGACAGGTGCATAGGACGCCGCCTTGATGTTCCCGGAATAACTCTCCATGATCATGGGCTTTAACGGCATCTGTTCTGGCCTAGTAAACTTGTACCGGTACAGATGGACTACATATCACAATAAGAGAGAGAGAGAGAGAGAGCGATAAACTTTATTACACAATGACTCTTAGTCCAAGCCGTCACTATTGGAGTCCATCTGTGTCCTAGGTTTTGGTGTTTAGTTTATTTGTTTGTATCTAATAATGTGTTTCATCTGGGCTACCAGCGGTGGCGATGGCGTAAGGCTCAGCTCTTGCTGTGGAGCGGTTCAGCCCTCCCAGCTGTAGGGAGGGAGAGAGGGATCTTCGAGCGAATTAAAAGCGTGAAGTAGAGAGTTGCCTAGGGCATTTCCAGTAGCCGCATTTATATATATATGATTACGGTAGAAGCGTTGAAGCAATACAATAAAATGCACACAGATATCTGCCGGATAAGTTGCTGAAATAGCTGAAACGGCGTGCGGTCGCGCCTGCCTGAATCCAATGTCGCCATCGCTCATGCTCGTAGTTATCACGAAAAAAATATATGATAGGGATAGGGTATATTACGGCTTTTCTAGTTGTGGCAAATTTACCACGCAGGAATAACGACTGCCTGCAAAAAAATTATTTTTCACGCGTTTTTCACGTCCCTAACGTACCGCCGCTGGCCATTTCCTTCTGTTTGTATGATTAAACAATGCGCGTGATGTCTACAAGGGGGCGCTGCTTTTCAGCTTGAAACTCCAGCGCTGTTTCGCCATACCGCCCCGCGTCGCTCATGTGCCAGTCGGTGCGGTGATCGATGCGATGCCGCAATGACTAAAAATAAATAAATATATCGCGAAATGAAAACACGTTAGAGCTGCGCTAAAATTTCGCATTTTGTGTATCGTAATCGTCGGTGAACATTTTGTTTCCGTTTTAATGGGATGCAATGTTGTATTTTAACGTAGCGTACTTTTAGGCCAGCGAGCAAATGCTGCGAAATTATCAAAACTAAACAGTAGGTCATATTTTCCTCAGATACCGCCGAAGTACAAGTGACGCCTTGTTATGCCTTGTTGTACTTGTGGGCTCGGCATTCTGCTTGCATCCCCATGCCCTAGCCGTTTAAACGCAAGTCTTGCAAAGCACTTATCGCACAACTCTCGATAACAGGTGATGGGTACGCGGCAGCTTATGCAGAAACTAAGGCCCGAAAGTATATTTAGGGACGGGAAGAAACTTGTTGCCAAACTGCGTTCTGTTTCTAAACGGCACGCCCTTCTTTTGCAGTGTAACATGGTATGCGCAACAGGTGGATGGTTTCTTCTTCCCAGAGCATCTACCTCGCTGGTGTGGTTGTCGGAACAGTGGCCGCATCCCACATTTCTGACTGGTGGGTAACAAATGCTAATTCTAAGATAGCCTCTTCTGCACGAGCAACACTATGGCTTCTAACGGAATAACTACGTCGTTGAACTTAAGTTAAGAGTACCAAGAAAAACTTTTGCCTCACATTTGCTTAATTCACAGGCGACGCTGTAACTGCGATATAGTGCGAGAATTCCTCGAATATACAACAAATAATCAATTTTATCCTGTCTAATGCGACCATTTCAAACCCCGCGCAAAAGAATGTTGGCTTCCATGCCCAGTGTGTGATCACGCATATGATTTTCACATCAGCAAAATCGCAGGCAGTGGTCGCGTGGCACCACAAATCACCGAAGCATGGGTCAGTGTGCCTGGTGGGTTAATGGTCGCAAGCCAGGCGGTGATTGCGTATACGAATCTGTGCGCGTTCATCGGCCATTCATTACTCTCATTCTGGACTTGCATACAACCAAGTTTCTTGTAAAATTATATCAGAACAAAATTGATGTGTGCATGAAATGAAGTAAATCTGTTGACGCAGCAAGTATAGAGCGACAATCCACTGAAGCGCTCTCATCAGCCCTCGGGTGGTGAGAGCACCACAGTGGCAATTGCTCTATCCTAAAATAGTCTTATATCAGCGACATTAGGGATTTTCTTAGGTCTAGAATGGGGACGAGAATTGAGGCAGCATTCATAGGGGACCCGCGACCTTTGGCGGCCCGTGACTACCCAACTATGCTCGATGCGTCATCCGACTCCCAAGTTTCTGTGACCAGCTACATTTTATTCCTTTTCATGGAAAGAAGGCGTGACATTTTCGTTATTCCCCATTTGCCAATTTTATATGTTGAGCACAGGCACTGCATTAGGTTATCACATTGCAAGAGATAGAGAAATTGCCTGCAGCAGCTGCATTAATTGTGCGGAAAGAATTTGCGATATACAATCAGTCCCACTTTCAAGAAGCCGTTCCATGACTTCAGCCATCGACTTTTCTACGGCAGCTGCAATCTCTTCTGGAATGGTTGAATTCATGGCAGCAGGCTGCCACCAGCGTAACGATGTGCTTACTTTACTGCAACCGTGACCTCTCTACGGGAGCAACGCCTCTTACCCGTTACCGCAAGAATTCGAACTTCCCGTGCTGGATAAGGACAGCGGAAGTAATTAGCTTGATAAGCTCTTCCACATGGGCAACGCTTCTATGCGCGAGTGACGCACTTATTTGCCCCCATGTCCTTCACCACAGTTCAGTTTATTTCCTTAAAGGCCCCTTTATCAGGGGTGTTACATAAGGGGTGGGGTACATCTTGCAGCGAATAATTCAGCGTGATAACCAATGGGATCACATGTCAAAAATGGTAGGTACACTGTGCAAACAAACACACGCGATAAATGATGAATTCGTATAAGAAGTAATTATTTTGGCAGAACAGAATAAACATCGAAAATAGACAATTCAGCGTAATAATTAACAGATGCAGCAACGAGAACTATACTTGCAGCCACCTGTGCTGTGTCCCCCCCAAAAAAGGCAACTACGGCATTGTAGCGGGCGCGATGCAAGAGCATCTGCAGGACAAGTTAGTGGCCAGAGTTCTCTTTCTGAGGGACTTGATGCGCCTGCAAACGTGGTGATCACAGATTCTGTGGGAGCACGTGCGATATCAGTCATGCGGTTGCACGGATAGATGGCGATAACACCTGCCGCAGAGAGCTTTCTAAAGCGATGCTTTATATGACTAGGCGAAATCGTATATGGCTAGGCGAAATCGTGTGTCTGCAGAAAACTATGATCTTCAGCATTGGCTCGAGCGTCGTCGCCTTCTTCCACAGCTGGCTCGTTGGCCCCTCGCGTTGCGCTCGTGCTCAGCACGCGCTCGTGCCACTGCTCCCGCCTTCGTCGTCGTCGTTTTCTTCCATAGCTGGCTGCGTTGTCGCTCATCATTCCAGCGTCGAATTTCGCTTCTTTTTGTCGTCGAAATGGGGAGGCCACGTTTACGGGGGTATGAGACATTAATCATCTTATGTAACGGACAGATTTAAGTTTGACGCAATTTAATTCGAAGAATCGCAAGCGGCAATGGCGGGCGAATGCTGCTAACCACGCCGCCGCGCAAACTCGAGAA
>NC_051160.1:114295872-114321191 GCF_013339745.2 Dermacentor silvarum | reverse complement strand
AAGGAAATTTGTGCTCTCACTAGCGGCCAATGCCCAGTGTAAGGCTTGACGATGGCATGACGATGAATTGCATCACACCAGGCAGCTTACACGTTTAGCATCAGCGGGTGAGACAGTTGATGAATATGTCTCGGTTGGTAAAGACATGGTGTGATCATCGCTGATGACGTTAACGCTATGTTAGGGTGCAAAAACAGGAATGTCAACGAAGGCAACAGGGATGAAGATCCTGTAAATGGATCAAGAATTTTCATGGCGGAGAAGGCGATAGCAGTATTTGATTCCCCACAGCATTACTTTGCGTATTCTGCATTTCGTTGCTGAGCATGCTGTGAACCTCGACTCAATATGGTTGGCTGCGGTTGCAAATTCTGTCAGATGAACGGTGTGCTAAAGACTTGGCAACTTATTTCACTAAGTCTCAACCCCGCAGGGGCGTCTGCGTCAGCAGGCGTTTGGTGAGTTGCGCCACCACGTACCCGAGCACACGAGGTTTGGAACCTCCCGCGTCTAACCGTGCGCGGCTTAGCCGTGTCCGGGGAAAAGGGGATCCTGGGGGTTGAGCCAAAGCCGGGTGTTCGGACCTTTACGGCCCCTCGGCGGAGGCAACACACCCCTTTGGCCGCGGCTTCACGTAGACGGCACCCCCGGACTGACCCACCCGGGGGAAATCGGTAGTTGCCTTTTCCTGTCTCTCTCTTCAATCTTCGTCTTTCTCTCTCGCCTTTTCAACTTTCCTGTCGTCTACTATCTTCTATATTACTTCCGACCTTCTTGGCAGCGAGGGTTAACCCTATGTGAGTAGCCGACCTAGGTTATTTCATATTCGGTTATAGTGGTGACGTACAGCTGGCGTCCGCAGGACCTGTTTTTATAAGACCTGTGGCGTCCCCTTGTTGGGACGCCACAAGGGGACGCCACATTTCGTCTTATTTCGTCCATTCACCCAGGAGACTGGTGTACCACAAGGAGGTGTGCTGAGTTGCACTCTATTTGTTGTAAAAATGAATTCTCTCCACAGTGTCATACCACGCAGAATGCTTTATTCCGTGTACGTGGATAACGTGCAAATCGGTTACAAGTCTTGTATTGTAATCTTGGTATCTGTGAGGGCCAGGTGCAGCTTGGCCTCAACAAGATTTCCGAGTGGGCAGACGAGAATGGATTTAGACTAAACCCACAAAAAGGCACGTGCGTCCTCTTCTCGAACAAAAGAGGTATGCAACCAGACGCCGCTATTGACCTTAAAGGGACACTAAAGAGAAACCGGAAGTTGAGCTTAAATGGTAGATTATCCTGTCACGATCACAGCCATACCATTCTTACTGCAAACAGATGTTTAATAAGCGAGAAAATAGCGGAAAACTGAAGAATAGGTGCTGACGCCCCTTCGAAATTCCCGCACTACGTGATGTGACGTCGGAGATTACAAACGCAGGCCGGGCGCGATTGGTCGAGAGCGATTTATCGCTGTTAATAAAATGCAAAATGAAATACACCTTAAACGTACATAAACAGCATTTGCCAACTTTTTAAATCGTTTCAAGCGAGGAAGTACAAGTTTAGCACAAAATTAAATAAATAAGAAAAAATGGCATGGCGATACATGCGGCCGTGATAGTTTCGTAGTTTCGTTTTTGTTCAATGCATCGTCGCGCGCGCCTGTTCCGCTCTACGGTGTTTGGTTGCGTGTTGCGTGGCTCGAAAAACGTTGACTTCGCGGGAAACAGCCAGAAAATGCCTCGTGTGTGTAGTGTTGAGGGCTGTATAAATGGCCCAAGGCGCTTGATCAGGGGCAGCGGCAGTGTTGACTCGATTGTGTCCTTTCATGTGGCGTCGCTCGGAGAGCCCCGGCTCCCCGGCGTTCTCAATGGCTCAGTGCTCTGCCGATGATAAAACGGCAAAAGAGCCAGAGAAACCGATGGTGTGCTCTCTGCATTTCTCGCCCTCGGATTATGTGTATAATCTTGCCCTCGGAAAGTATCTTGGCGTGCCCCAGAGGGCAGTCCTTTCTCGAGCAGCTGTTCCCTCAATGCGGCCTTCATCAAACCCCCTTCCGGTGCCCCTGCAGCAGCAAACTGGCGGCTCGGTGAGTGCTGAATGTCATTAAATAAAGCCACGAAATAACCATACCGAGTACGTGCACAACTTTCTACGCTTGTTTTGTCGGGAACATCGTCGCCTGGCGGACCGGACGCTTCGCCTCCCGTCGACGAAAACGAAGCTCTGCATTCAGCCGGCGCGGCCGGCGGCTCACCGCCATCGCACGCGGAAACACCTACCGCTCGAGCACAGAGGATCATTTCGCGCTCCGTTTCACTGAATATCGCTGAAATGCAGTCCTGCTTTCCTGCGAGCTCTTCGTTGCAAGGTTCAGCGGCAGCTACGGTATCCATCGCGGCGAACGCAAACGCAGCGACCATGCATGCAGCCATGATGCATCCAGCCCAGCGCCTCGGCCGTTTACGCAAGCGGTGACGTATCATGGCGCATTCTGATTCGCTGAGAGCAATGCAATCTGTGACGACACTGCTTCAGCGCCAAATCTAGGGTGAGAGAAATTGAGGAAGAGATATTTGGTCTTTGTTTACGAATTTCTCCGCTAATAACTCATATTTTTGCACCCAACAAAAACGGCATGCATTCCTGAAGGTCCCTCTTTTATTCCAGCTGAACTTCCTGTTTCTCTTTAGTGTCCCTTTAATGCAGAACGGCTATCTGTGAGTCATGAATATAAATTTTTAGGCCTCATCTTAGATTCTAAGTTAACTTTTGTCCCGCACCTCAAGTACCTGAAAACAAAGTGCCTGAAGGCTATGAATCTAATGAAGCTCTTGTCACGTACATCATAGGGAAGCGACAGGAGATGCCTCCTTAGCTTATACAAGAGACTTGTACGGTCACGCCTTGACTACGGAGCCATAGTTTATAACTCTGCCACGACTAGTGCTTTAAAGATCTTAGAGCCCGTTCACCATCTGGGTGCTTGCTATAGGCGCCTTCAGGACTAGCCCTGTAGAAAGCCTGTATGGTTAGTCGAATGAATGGTCCCTGCATCTCCAAAGAGCGTATTTAAGTTTATCATACTCCCTGAAGGTAAAGGGAGATGTAGAACACCCATGTCATTCCACAATACGCGACATATCGGCTGCCAGGCTGTATCAAAACCGGCCATCTGTGAGGACTCCTTTGTCCTTGCGTCTAGAAGCGTCGGCTGAAGAAACAGGCATACTAGTTCAAGAGAATGTGTTAACGGCTCCCAGTCCGCTTCCACCACCTTGGGAGTGGCAGACTATTGAGTGCGAGGTCTCTTTCATAGAGATCTCCAAGCACGCACCTGAGACTCATATACGTTCGCACTTCCTCGAGCTTCAGGCGAAGTACTCATGTGCAGAATTTTACAGATGCTTCCAAATCTCGTGCTGGTGTTGCTTACGCAGCTCTGAGACCGTCTTTTTCAACATCTGGTGCACTAAATCAGCATACAAGTATTTTTACAGCGGAAGCATACGCAATCCTCTCAGCAGTTAAATACATAAAGCTAATGAATGTTACCAAAGCAATTGTGTTCAGAGACTCATTGAGCGTCGTTAGAGCTCTAATGAGTCTACGAAAACAGAAGACTTCAGTTTTTATCGAACTCTACAGCTGGTTATGCTCAGCTTACATGGGCAATCAAGTGGTCATAGTGTGCTGGGTACCTGGCCATAGAGGCATAACAGGCAATACAGCTGCAGATGAAAGTGCCAGGTCAGTAGTTTTTAAATATACAGACACAAGCATAGCTATCCCTCCCGCAGACCTAAAACCTTTCTTGCGCCATCAGTTGCGGAGATGTTGGCAAAAGCAGTGGGACAACGAAGTGTCGAACAAGCTACATATGATCAAACCAAGAATAGGGAAATGGATGTCCGAAAAAACGGTAAGACACAAGGAAGTGATTCTTTGCAGGTTAAGGATAGGACATACCTATGGCACACACTCTTACCTCCTTTCTGGAAGTGATCCTCCGAAATGTGATAGGTGTGGCGACATTATTACAGTCCTCCATGTTCTTGTCCAGTGTCCTGAAAAAGAAGCCCAGCGCAAAAAGTACTTTTATCCCGCATATCGTGAGCACATCCCTCTTCATCCAGCATGCTTTCTTAGCCATGAGCCCCTTTTTGATTTTAATGCAGTCTTAAAGTTTTTAGCATATGTAAACACTTTACTAGTCATGTGGACATGGTATCTGTAGGGCAGCCTCGTGTTGCAGGCTGCAGCTGCAGTGCAAAAGTTTGTACAGCACGTGCCTTTCAGCCCTTGATTTCAAGGAACCTCTTGAGGCACTAGTGCTATTGTATATGTTTTAGTACATCAATAATTCGTAACTGAATTTTTATAGTAATAACTTTAATCAGTAGTCATTGTCATTATCTTAATACCAATATATTTTACACAATTTACAGCGACTTGATTTTAGGCCTTTTTACAGCCACGTTACATCAACCATCTATAAACTCTTATACCACTTTATTTATACTACATTGAAAAACCATCATCATTTGTTGTGGTGCTCTTTGGCCATATCTGGCCCTTGCGCCAATAAAAAACACATTATTATTATTATTATTTGCGTTCTGCTTCATGGTATACCATTGCTAAAGGCCACGAAGATAACATTGAAATGTACCTAAACAGAAGTACACTGGTCCCGTCTTCAACGACAAATTGCAATGTGCCCACAAAAGTGAAAGTGGTAAGCAGTAACTCATTCATAAACTTCAAACCTGCTTGGAGGTTGACATGCTATGTGTTCAAATTATAAGGTTGTTGTGTGGAACATAAGTTCCTAAGCTCAAGATGTTCATTCTACCTTCAACATATCAAGGATCAAATACAACAAAGTGGGAAAATAAAATGTCTATTAAGAACTGGAAGCACCGTTTTGTCTACTAAATTCAGCTTACACTTTGTACACAACAGTAACAAGGCAACATTGCTTCTCTTTAAGTAATGAAAGTGACCAATACTTTCATATGATACACATAAAAAATTTAAACAGTAAATGTAAGAGTAGTGGAGGCACTGTCTTTGTGTGCTACAATTGTTTGTTACACAGGTGACAAAAAGCTGTTGTCCTTAACTGTGATAGGACTTGCACAAAAAATGTGGGCACTGTACTGAGTGCGACCCACTGCAAAAATAACCAGGGTGACTAGGCACCACAGGATCTCTTATCTGTGATAAAATGTACACCAACTATATAGCCACTGTATAAAGGGTGATTCACAAAAAAGTAGCCTGAGTGGCTAGACATCACAGGTTCTGTTGACTATGATAGGAGTCACAAATGATGTAGGCACTTTACAGAGTGTGTGTGAGAGAGAGAGAGAAAAAGGTAAAGGAAAGACAGGGAGATGAACCAGACATTATCTCCGGTTGGCTACCCTGTACTGGGGGAGGGGTAAAGTGATTCGACAGGAGAGAGAGAAAAAATAAGTATAAAAAAGGGGGAAAAAGGAAAAAAGAAAATCACACACACACACACAAAACAGAACTGTTTCTGTGGTCATAGTCACGCAGTCTGAGAAGGCGTTCTAGTGTTGCACAGTGTGACACAACAAAAAACCAGTAGCTAGACACCACAGCTCCTATATTTCATAAAACACAAAAATGTAGGCACTATATGTAGGCAAAATATCACCAGAGGCTAGACGACATAGCTTCTCTTATGTGAGATAGTACACAAAAAATGCAGGCAATATATTGGGTCCAGCATAACAGAAGAGTGAGCTACAGCTCTCTTACCTGCGATAAAGTAGATAAAATAAAAAAAATGTAGGTACCATATAAATTGTGATCGGCAGCAAAAATGACCAGACGGGCTAGACAGCGAAGCTTTTCATATATGATGAAATAGGAAGAAATGTAGGCAATGAAATAAGCGTGACCTACAGCGAAAAATAACAAGACTAGAGTACAAAGAATGTCGGATAGCACCAGCTGTTTCCAGCACTTAGCAAAGCGCACTCATTATGAGCCACCTACAAATGAGTCGACCCAGAGGAAAAAATAACCAATGGCTAGACACCACAGCTTCCTTACTCGAGATAAAACGCGCAAAAATTAGTATGGGTCCAGCAAAACAAAACGTGAGTGAGACAGCACCACAGATTGCCGTAACTGTGAAGACCACACACAAAAAATGTTTACGCTGTATTAGTGCGACCCACAGAAAAAACAACGAAAGTGACTAGAGTACTACAGTGCCTACGAGCAATTTTTTAAGGAACATCAGAGAGCACCAGCTTTTTCTAGCACTCAATGAAACACTTCATATGAGTCACCTATGAGTGAGGCGACCTTGATGTGGTTGAGCCAGGAAAGTTTGGTTGCGCTGGTATATCTTGCGTCGAGTTTGATGGTTGACATGGTTGGAAGCTTGCGATATTGGAGGCCACCCCTGTTGTGACGAAAGGTCCTTGTGCAGGAAAGCTGAACACTGCTGGCTGGTGGCCTGTGATTTGCATCTGCTGGCTGAACACTTGTGACAAAAGGGCTTGAGTGCCTTGAAGGAAGGAGGTTGTAATGTTTGCCATGAATTGATCCATGTTATTCCGTTCCTCCTGTGAAAGCTGCCGCTGCTGTTGAAATATCATGTCTGTGTATCTGTCTTAGGAGCTCGGCACTTCTGCTTTGCTGATCAGCGAACAGTTCACGCAGCCCCGAGTGCTTGCTGTGTCTGGTGCGCTTCCTTGGTGGCTGTGAACAGCTGGCTTCTGGGGCTGCACGTAAACATAAGCAGATGAATTGTTCACCTTTGTCATTAGATACTAGTCCTAGTACAGATCATTTTGTTCTTTTCGCTTGTCACGTCATGGAAATTTTAAGACTTGCTCGCGAGGGAAAAAAAAGGGGGTGCTTTGGTTTTACCTAATTTTCTGCAATTTCAGCATTGCAGATCTTGTGACGTCGAATTGTAGCGCTAATTCATCAAAATTGTACATATTTCATAGCAAAAACTTTCTATGCACAGTTTAAGGCACTAGAATGAATTTTTAGTAGCACAATCGCATTGCCCAAGTTAACGTTCACAGAATGTTTCAAGTGCTTTTCATTTCTTGCCCAGGTGAGCACGAAAAAGGTTTCTTAAAGAGCGTACGTGCTTAAACAGAAAGAAAGCAGTGACTTACAGGACTGTGTACTTCGGAGCGTTTCGGCGTCGTCATCACGTTCACTTGCACAGGTGTCTGCAAAAAAATAAATAAAAAAAGTGGTCGCAGTTTCACCTGAAAGGCGAAGCATCAATTGCGATAGCAAACTTGTAGAGAGCTATACGGAGTAATGATATTAGCTTTATCAGCTGTATAAACTTGGACATGCAGCAGCATCGGCAACACGCAGAACTGTTGTCGACGCCATCGGCGTTTTGCCCGCGTTCGCTCAAAATGCGTGCGGCGTTGGTGACTGTTGCCGGAGCCTGTGATATAAATAGGCACTTGGTGCCGCAGCTAAACGTCGCCTCCCTTCCCTCCCCCTCCCCCACGGCTTCTCGCGCGTCGGAAGAAGGTGCGTTTGCTCTACATATATGGTGATTGTAAAGGAGAAAAGAGACGCCTACTTCTGCAGCCCTTAAGCGAGCACGGCGCGGAACGCGCGTTTGTTCTCCGCCGTGCGTTCACTCCCCGTGAAAGACGCGCCCCTCGCGCCCTTTCACTCGCAATTACAGCGTTCGGCGCGCGGCGACGATTTCTTCTCCAAATGACGTCATACGGAACCTCACGGCGACGGCGACGGCGACGGAAGAAATCTGCTTTTGAGTGTCCATATAATTGCTATCGCAATAAAACAGCCTTCTAAGCACGCATTGCGCAGTCTTCTGCTAGTTTTAACATTTAATTACAATGAGAAGGCGAAACAAATGCATATTAAGTATTACTTACAAAGGCACCATTACATTCAACATGCTTGCTTCCTAAGTTATGAACATGTCCGCAGTGCACGTTTTAATTTACTGGCGCAAACAGAGCTAGGCTTTTCCAACAAAGTGGCGCGCGCCAGGCATGCAAATGACCACATATTCTTTTGTAAAGGCCACACTCTTAAACTTGAGTCTACAACGTTAGGAAAAGAAGTTCGTGAATTCACCAGCTGCCCGCCGCTACGGGATCTGCGGGCAGCATCGAGCGGTACACATAGGGATATCGGTCTCTTTGGCTGTAATCGCAGTTGGTAATCTTTTTCGCGGGAAGCTTGTCTACATAACCCTTGCCCCCTGCGGTTTGTTTTGTCGCACCTTCTGGCCGGGCCTCGTAATAGCTGCGAGCTGCCGTGCGTATGCAATGTACACGCGAACTTTTACGCGCTGTCGCGCTGTCCGAAAGGTACGCGAGTGTTATGTTGAATTCGCTTACCGGCTCGGGAGTCTTCACTTTCGTCCGGCTCATTGCTGTCGATCCCGTAATGCAGCGCTTGGCTCATAGGACGACGTGCGAGTAGAGCGTTCATTTCAGAAAACCACTGCCAAGTGGATTTTCCCGCGCCGCTCTTGCTTTGCTCTAGCAGCTCCTAGGGCACGTCAAAAGAAAGAGAAAGGTGTTCCAAGCAACCAACACTATGGCACAGGCCGAGACGGGGAAGAAATAAAGTTAGAAACATACCTATTGTATCTGGACTTCAGGTTTTTCCAGTGAGTCCGCAGTTCCTGCCAGGACCAACGGTAGCCGAGCGCCGCCATCTCGGCTTGTATTTTTTGAAAGCGTGCCTTATTTCGCTGACGCCAGGAATCCAACAATTCACTTATGTTCATATCACTAACTATAGCTAAAAAGTATGCTGTTTCCTCGCGCGTAAACGAAACGCGAGTTGACACTTCCTCGCGAGCAACAGGACCGTACGACGCACCTGCTTCTTCAGCCGCCATGTTTGTTTTGATGTCTCGCAGTGGGGCAGCGGCCGCGGCGCCGCTGGTTGGTTGGCCGGTTGTAATCCCGCAGCGAATACTTTCTCATAATTCCTGATGCGATATGCTTCTGTTTACATGCGCCGCTGAAATGCGCATTCTCCATCTCAAACTACCCTTGTTTGGCGCATTGGATGCTATACGCCTTCCTAGCGATCGAATTACCTCGTTTGCATGAGATGCGATACGCTTGAAAATTGATACGATACGCTTCTGTCGTATTCATGTAAACGCGGTTAATGATTTTGCTCTGCTCTGGTTCTGCGCTGCTCTAACCTGTGCGAAATGCTGTGCACGTACGACAGAACGACAGGCCGGCTCTTCTCAGAGTTGCCACGTTTTTCAGGCTTGTGCCCTCGTTGAACTACATTAAGAATTCAGTCACCGAAGAAAGCAAAAACGCTGAATAGCTGGCTTCTTCCAGGCACATCACCTGTTCTGCGAAACTACGATGCATTGTGTGTGGGGGCAGGATTTCTTGAGGGCATTGGCAAGGCAGAGATTAGTAATGCTCCTCTGAACTAACTTTGAGTGGGCTGAGCTGAAAGGCAGAAGTGGTTTGCCACTTCTTGGTTCATACATCCAGCAAAAGTGTGTAGGTGTGAATAAAAGCTTCAAATCAAGAAATAGTAGAGTGTTGGAATCGGAAAATTCATACGTGAGAGCAAGCGGCGGCAGGCACTCACGGAAAACAGCCACAGTATCTGAGGCAATCTTCTGGAGACACTCACTGTTACATTTTACAAGCACTAAATAATCATCAACGTAGCGGCAAACCTTGACTATTACTCAGTCGTCAAACTTGTTGATCAAGGTACGATCGTAACAAGCAATAAAAATGTTACTGAGACATGGCGCCAAACAGGATCCAATACATACTCCACGTTTTTGTAAATAGTTATTGTCCTTTCATGACACAAAGGTGGCCTTGAAATAAAAACTGAGCAATTCAAGCAGGCTGCTATTGTGAACACCAGTGCGTGTTTGAAACGCGGAAGAACCCAAAGTGTCCATGCCTTCTTCTACACACAAAAGAAGGTGGTCATGCAGCAGCGAATAATATGTCTTTAATGTCGATGGACAACGCCTGGAGTTCATTGTTACCTTGTTTAAAAATTTTAATACCAGCCTAACAGTTATTTACCACAAAAGGGTCGTCAATAATTAGATGAAAATGGGACCTGGCAAAAGTCCGTAGCACTTTTCTTGCAAGGAAAAATTATCCAATTACAATAACCCCTAAGGGGCAGTCAATATTATGAGTTTTTTTCTGAGAAGAACAAGTCTATTCTCAGCCTTTTGCAACTGTCGATTGCTTTAGATAACCTTTGAAATCCTAAGGCGTCACTAAGTTCTTTTTTGCACGGTTCTTAAGTTGTACTAGACATGTGTCTTCATCCTGATTAAAAACATACTTCACTGCCTGAACGGATTTCGTGCTAAACATAGAGCGCGGGAGGACCGCGAAGCCACCTTCTTTGCCGGCAACACCGGTAGGGAATGCGCTTTGTAGGATAAACATTGCTCAGTGGCTTACCTCGCGAAAAGACCTTTACACCTTCTACAACACATCTATCACATTCAGCCTCAGCAGCTTGACGGGCAACTTGACTGACCAGAGTGCTGATCATGCGACGTTTTTGAAGGGGCGATAGTATAGTGAACTAGAATATCTCCTAGTGGCGCGACCGCCTCCGCTGGAGAGGGCCTCAAGGGGAAGAAAGATGCGGCGGCGCTGTAGTCGACCGCACTTGAAAGCGCGTCAGCTTTCGGGCCGTCGCGCTGTTAGGACAACGCCTTCGTTCGGCGTTTTCGACGCGTGAAGTTTACCTTGTAGCGTACTCGCCCCAAGCAGGAGCGAAAAGAAGACTACACTCCTTGACGTTTGGGACAAGAACTAGTTTATTAGGGGCGCGTTGGCTGCGTATCTCCCGCGGCGCGCCGGAGATAACGTGAGGCATGTTGGCAGCGTATGCGCCGTGCGCCACCGGCTTACGAATTGGTATGCGCACACAAAGAAAGATTATCACGATCAGTGGGCATCAACGCCCGCTACAACCTCCACGAAGTAATGCAAGACTAGCAAGACACAAAAGGTTTGCTTCCGGTTTTTATTCTTTGCAGCTTCGTTTGCATATGGAAATATTCAAATACTGTTGCTTATAAATAAATAAATTATTGGGTTTTACGTGCCAAAACAACGATCTGATTATGAGGCACGCCGTAGTGGAAGACTCCAGAAATTTGGACCACCTGAGGTTTTTTAACGTGCACTTGTGTTGTAGTTGTGGAGTCGTCTGCTATAATGGACATAGCCGCAATACTTCACATTTCACAGTGGTATTCGTTGCAGTGTGCCAGGCTTATTATCGACGCTGTTTTTTTTTTCTACGAACGTACAAAACGTGAAATGATTATTTTCTAATGCTCACCGCGATTTACGCGGGCGGCTGAGCTGAATAGCCGACTGCAATGCGCAGGGTGTCTGAACTATCATGCACCACGATTTAAAAATATGCAAATGACACGTAGCTGGAAATAACCAATCTAATGTTGTTTGCCGTCGCTTGGAGATACCCTGATTATTTTTCTTGCATTGCGCCTAATTACGTAATTAGTCTTCATTAATCAACTGCTCAAATATTACAATTAGATGAAAATTGAAGAGCAACATGAAGAACTCCCGATACAGGTTTCTGCTGCTCAATACGTGCTACATAAAAGTGTTTTTTCGAGCGTGACAGAAGCCCGAGAACAAATGCAAAATTACCGCGCGACTGGCCGCTCGAGGCACTTTGCGTGTATTCGCTGGTAGAGTTATGAACAATAAACAACAAAGTTGTGATATAGCACACCAATGCACTTTTATTTACAGAATATGCTTGCTTTTCAGTCAACCACTCTCCAACGGTTTGGTATAATTACCCTCATAAGTAACTAAGCTTCAAGTGTTGGTGCGACGTTCTGCGGGCTGCATCACGAGACTGTTTCATAATAATAATAGTAATAATAATAATAATAATAATAATAATAATAATAATAATAATAATAATAATAATAATAATAATAATAATAATAATATATGGGCTTTTACGTGCTAAAACCACCATCTAATGATGAGGCACGCCGTAATGTGGGATTCCGGATTAATTTGGACCACCTGGGGTTCTTAAACGTGCACCTAAATCCAAGTATACGGGTCTTTTCTGCGTTTCGCCCCCCATAGAAATGCAGCCAATGTGGCCGGGATTCGATCCCGCGACCTCGTGCTCAGCAGCCCAACACCATAACCACTGAGGAACCACGGCGGGTGAGACTTGTTTAACCCTTCAACATAAAAGTGGCGCAAGCGTTATAGGAGCGAGCGTTGGGGTCCCCCTCAGAATTCTAACTTGAGTTCCATTGATCATGTAGACATAATGCCTCAAGATAAAATTAGGTTCGAAGTGCAGTTCACAATCAGGATCCAGCGGCTTGTCAAGCCTGTGGGGATTTCGCTGCCAAACAAGCCTTTGTTGTTCATCTTTCGGAGCCTTAAAAAGCGTTAACTTGTGCCCCTGTGCTGTTATTTCATAGCCAGTTGCGCAGCTTGGCGCGTGACAGTGCTTTACCCGCCACTTGGGCGGCATCATAATCACTGACGGAGTAAAAGGCGCGAAAGAAGCGACGTTCCGCGACGACGACATCGAAAAACAACGCGCAGACGCTGAAGCGGCGCACACTCGCTTCAAGTGCAGGTGACGACAGCGTCGCCGCTACTTTCTTCCAAAGCGGGTACGCGACGCGCAATGGGACGCTTCTTCGCTCGACCCACTGTAAGACCTTCTAGTACACTATAGCGATCGCATGCTTTGGTCCGAGGCTTAAGAAGCGCTTGGCGTTGTCGGCCAGACTGGCAGATGTGTCAACGACCGCCTGCGTGAGGACCGAAACAACGTGTACAATGTGATGCAGGGTCATCTTGCCAATCAACTGCCGTGATTGTGGATGCGCTCCCCTTCTTTACGATTGCGTGGTATTGGCAAGGCATAGGTCGCAGTTAACCCGAGAAATAATGGAAGCGCAGAATATTGTCACGAGCGGCGATCCTGTGGTCGGTGCTTGGACTATGACGACGACGACGGCGTGGCTTTCTGGTGTGCACGCGCTCTCTTGAACGATTGCTGTAGCGTTGGCGCCTTACCTTGCAAATATATCCATTGTATACATATTCTCCCCGTATCATCTTTGGTGGAGGTGCTGGAGATTCTGTGTAGACTACCGCCACCTCAACCAGATTACCAAGAAGGATGTGTATCCTCTCCCGCGTATTGATGACGCACTGGACTGCTTGCACGGCGCCAGATATTTCTCTTCCATCGACCTGCGCTCAGGATACTGGCAAATCGCTGTGGACGACCAAGACCGCGAGAAGACCGCCTTCGTGACTCCTGATGGCCTCTATCAGTTTAAAGTGATGACAGGATCCTTCACTACTGGTGATGCCTTTTGGCCTATGTAACGCCCCTGCTACTTTCGAGCGCATGATGGACTCTCTTCTTCGAGGCATCAAGTGGTCCATATGCCTTTGCTACCTGGACGATGGTATCGTTTTTTCGACTGCGTTTGAAAACCATCTCACTCGCCTGTCCACCGTCCTTGATGTTTTTCGCCGTGCTCGTCTTGAGCTTAACTCGTCGAAATGTAGCTTTGGGCACCGTGAAATCTGCGTACTCGGCCACCTTGTTGACGCTGCAGGCGTGCAGCCAGACCCTGAAAAACTCCGCGCGGTTAGTCAGTTCCCTACTCCACGATCGGCCAAGGACGTCCGCAGTTTTTTTGGCCTGTGCTCGTACTTCCGTCGTTTTGTCCAGAACTTCGCGGAAGTGGCCCGCCCTCTAACTGGCCTACTCAAGAAGGACGTCGTTTTCACTTGGGGTCGTGACCAAGCGGACGCCTTTTCATCGCTCGTTGCCATCCTAACGAACCCACCTGTTATAGCACATTTCGACCCGTCAGCCAGCACGGACGTTCGTACCGACGCCAGTGGCCACGGTATAGGCGCCGTCCTTGCACAAGAGCAGCACGGCCTCCACCGCGTGGTCGTTTATGCAAGCGCTTTCTGTCGCCGTCGGAGCAAAATTACGAGAGGCGTCGCGAGTGCTTAGCCTCTCGTCTGGGCCATCGCGAAATTCCGCCCGTGCCTGTATGGCAGGCACTTTTCAGTTATTACAGACCACCATTCCTCGCTCAAGGACCCCACTGGTTGCCCTGGCCGTTGGGCACTGCCGCTTGCAAGAGTACTCATTTTCTGTTTTCTACAAATCTGGGCGGCTTGGCTTCACCAAGACGCTGAATGCTTCTCACGATACCCGGTCGATCCCCCTGATACACTGGAAGATGAACCTGACACCTTTGTTCTGGCCATTACAGACTTCGTCCACATAGCTGACGAACAGCGCCGCGACTCATCTTTGCGGCCTATTATAGACGGTCTCAAATCACCACACCCTCACCCTTCCCTACGGATGTTTGTGCTCCACAACGACACCTTACACCGCTACAACGCCCGGCCTGACGGCTCTTAATTTGCTTGTTGTTCCCGCGCATCTTCGCTCTACTGTTTTGCCCCAGCTTCACGATGCACCGACGGCCGGACACCTAGGCGTGTCACGCACGTATGATCGCATCTGTAGGTGCTTTTTTTGGCCTGGTCTCTACCGTTCTGTGCGACAGTACGTTCCGGCTTGTGACCTCTGCCAGCGACACAACACTCCTGCCCTACTGCCTGCTGGCAGCCTTCAGCCCCTCGATATCCCTGATGAACCATTTTTCCGGGTGGGACTCGATCTTCTAGGGCCTTTTCCCATGTCAACCACTGGCAATAGATGGGTTGCAGTCGCTACTGACTACGCAACGCGGTACGCTGTTACACGAGCACTTTCCACCAGCTGTGCTACTGATGTAGCCGATTTCCTTCTTCACGACGTCATCCAGCGCCACGGTGCTCCTCGTCAGTTATTCACGAACCGCGGCCGCTGCTTCCTGCCTAAAGTAGTCGACGACATTCTTCGTTCTTGCAAGACCAATCACAAGTTCACCACTGCCTACCATCCACAGACAAACGGCCTTACTGAACGCCTCAACCGTACTCTCACAGATATGCTTATGTGCGTGTTTGAGACCACCGAGACTGGGACATTAACTTGTCTTTTGTGACCTTCGCCTACAACTCTTCTCGTCACGACACAGCTGGCTACTCCCCTTTTGATCTACTGTTTGGCTACGACCCACCATTGCCTATGGACACCATACTTCATCCTCACGCAGACACATCCTCTGCCTATGCTCGTGATGCTCTTGCCCGTGCTGACATCGCCCGTCAGGTTGCCCGCGATCGCTTGTCAGCTTCACAGGTCAATCAAAAATGTCTCTATGACCACCAACACCGGGAGGTGAACTTCCTTCCATGATCGCTCGTGTTGCTGTGGTTCCCGTCACGTCGCGTTGGCCTATGCGAAAAACTCCTCTCCCGTTATGCTGGCCCTTACCGCGTCGTACGCAAAGTCACTAATGTGACCTATGAAATCGCTCCGCTAAATCCTAAGTCGGCCTCTGCAACAATCGCGAGTGACATAGTCCGTGTCTCGCGCCTTAAACCGTACCACACTCAACCCGGGCCCTAATTGCACCGGGACGGTGCTTCTGCCGCCGGCGGGTAATATCATGAGCGGCGATCCTGTGGTCGGTGCTTGGACGATGACGACGACGACGTCGTGGCTTTCTGGTGTGCACGTGCTCTCCTGAACGATTGCTGTAGCGTTGTGCGCCTTACCTTGTAAATATATCCATTGTATGTATATATTCTCCCCGTAACAATATTTACAAGTTAGGTGACTGCCGCGTAAGCACCCCGTTCATTGCTCTCTGACGGCTTGAGCGTGATTACTTGGCAGGGTGTAGGGCAATCGTGGGCTCCTGTTAAAAAAAAACTGATCTCACTTATAAACGATGCACTCGCTCTGGGTTCTCCCGTCGTTCTTTTTTTCTGTCTGATGCGCATATAAATCATGCTCATCTGCAAATAAATATCAGTTGGAAGTTAGCGCTCTTTACTCTGTCCTTCTTTTCTACATTTCGCGCGCTACGCAATACCGCCGTTAGGAACCACGACCAACTCGCCCGAGCTTCTACGCAAATGTAATAACGCCTCTACACACGCACAAAAATCAAGGTTTCGTATTTGTATTTAGCCCTTAATTACCCAACACATTTTAAAGTTTCCTGTGCACCGCTGCTAACATTATTCACATTCCCTCTCAATATTACCTAGGTATAAAGAGCGCACTTGAAGAACACGGAGCCAAAACAATGAAGCAGTGAAAAAACACCGCATATCCACGAAGTGATTGATGATGAGTGGGCGAAGCACCGGGGGATCATTCGGGTAACCGTGAATCCCCCGTACATGCGAGAGCGCGGGAAGAAGTGGCAAAATGCCGGAAGCGTTCTCTAGCTGAAGTTGGTGGCGCCGATGCTCGGTTCAAGCGCGAGCTTCGCGAGCCCTCAGCTCCGGCCCGCATGCCGGCGTTTCCGTGCTGCTGCAGCTTCGTGAGCCTTCAGCTCCGTGTCCGCTTGCCGACGTTGCCGTTTTGCTTCAGCTTCCCGCGCCATAGACTCCGGGTCCGCTTGTTGTCTGCGTCGCCGTGCTGCAGCAGCTTTGCGAGTCCTCGACTCCGCTTGCAGTTGAGCTGCTACAGTTGCCTTTTCATCCGTAGCGGGCGCGCCGTTATCAGAAGCGACCGTTATCATCCATGGCTGAAGAGAGAAAGAGCGCGCGTCGGGAACGAACGCCCTCGTGCACCGCAGCGCCCCTAGCAGACTACATGCAAACCAGAGCTACGGACGAGAGAGAAAAATAGCGCGCGTCGGGAACGAGAGATAAAGAGAGCGCGCGTCAGGAACGAACGCCCTTGTGCACTGCATCGCCCCTAGCGGACTCCATGCATACCAGAGCTATGGGCGACGAGGGAGGGACAAGGCTTGGCCCTAAGGTGCTTCGCCCCTAAAAATTTAGCGCTTCGCGTGTGCCCGTATTTTTTGTGTCCATGTTTCTTTAAGTGCGCTGCTAAAAACTAATGTGCGCCAAGAATAGTGAACAAGCCTATCAGTACGTCTTACTAAAAAAAAAAAAACACCAAATGAGTTTATATTGATAAAGTCTTCTTGATTAACTCTGTAGGTTCGTTTATTTCGCAGTAGTAGGTTAATTATTCGAAGTCAACACAAAGGGCTATATATATATATATATATATATATATATATAATATATATATATATATATATATATATATATATATATATATCTTGTCAAGGTGTTTCTTGACAGGATGTGCAAGGGGTGAGAGGTCGAACTCGGTGCCGTAAACGGAACCCTGCGAGCAGTCAGAACCGGCCCCGTGCGTAAAGCGCTGGTGAAGAGCCTGACTGACTGGCACTTCTTCGTTACATTTCATACGCTGGGGATGCGCCGGGCTAGCCGGCGCTGCTTCTTCGTTGCAATATATATATATATATATATATATATATTTCAATTTCGCGCCGGAACCCGAGGGTGGGTACGTCAGTATAACGTGATGGCTTTCACATTGTTTCCTCTCAATTCAGTCGTTTTGGTGAATGGATAATTTTCTTAGCTTTCTAAGTTCTGTTTTTGCTCATTTAGTATACTATGTAGTCCGTGTTCAATCAGAAAAATAAACCTGCCGCAGAGCCTTCCATTACGTGAGCGAAGTAAGCCAGGGACGGGAAGCACGAACGAGCAGGCGCCGTCAAAATATGTGACTTCACGGGCCAGTTGGTTTGACAACTTCAAGGCAGCGTGGCCACCTATGTTTCGTTATCGCGATTTTTCTGGCTTACCAAGCGTCGCTTCGTAACAAAAGCAGCATTTTCGGTATTATGGCGTCACAATATACTAACGCAGCTCAAATATTTCTTTCTCTGTGCGGCCCTTCAAGCTCTAAATATAACCTACCTAAATTAACTAGTTCTTCAAGGACACCCGTAACACACGCTTTGACGTTTTTGAGCGCTTCTAGTCACACTAACAGCTTCGCGGTTAAAGGCTTGCAGAGCAACCATGGCAGCAAATTTAGACATTTAGCAACAAGCTTACCGTGGGGGCCGCATTTCGATGCGGGCGAAATGGAAAAACGCTCGCGTGCCATGCATTGCGTGTTGGGTAAAGGACCCCGGATGGTGAAAATTAATCCTGTGTCCCCGCTACGGCGTGCCTCGTAATCATATGGTGGTTCTGGCACGCAAAAGTACATAGTTAATTTTACAACGTAAGGGCTGTTACGGGCTCATTCCAATAGCCGTTTCGTTTGGAGACGGTGTCCGCCGCCGCCGGTTTTCGGTGTCCGTAAGTGATATCGCCGGAAATGAAAAAAAAAAAAAAAGGGTTACCCAGTTGCCGCCGGGATCGAGCTCGGGCACACTGCGCGGGAGTCGGATACTCTACCACTGAGCCACGCAATCACTTGCTATCAGGCCGCGGGAAAAATGCCTTATAAACGCGCCCTGGCACGCGAGGGGACACGGTCGTAATGACAATGATTCGCCGCGAGGACCCTGTTTTGCGTGGCACCGAAATTGGAGCTAATCTTGAGCCGCTCCTCCAGCTTACGCTGCGACTGTGCTGCGTGTGCCGCGCAGGCGTATGACTTTTTTGTTACCAACATATATATTCCGTATGAGTAGAAGTATTAAAATTGTTCCTCAGTGCGCTTTTCCGTCTGTTATCAGTATTCGCTGGAATAAGCGGAAGTATTGCCCGCACCTCCACCAATTTGTTACGATGCGGAAGTCACATGTAAAGATGCACTTACACTATTTACAAGAGAGGCAACGATACATATGCAAGATGGCTGTCGAGACCGAATCCACCTTCACACGTGAAATCGTCTTCTTCTGACTCTTGGTTTACGCATGCCCCCGGCACTAACGGCACTATATGGCAAGCTTTCAGTCAACTGAAAGAGGCAACGAGTGAAAAGTTAGAGATAACTTGAAAGAAACCTCAGATGTGGATGGCAGAAGCCTGGCAATGGCAAATTCGGGCGCACGGGGCGGAGGGGTGGAGGGAGGGGGGGGGGGGGTTGTTTCGCCCCTACCGGCAAAGTTCGGAAGGGCTCGCCGAACACCGCCTAGCACCCCGGTTCCACCAAGAATTTGCGATAACGTTTATAGAAGCGACAGCACACAAAACAGTACAAGGAGCAGCGCGATAAAACGTACTGTCGGCGGGGTCATCAGCAACGCACGTTCTTTTACAATTGCCGACGAGTCTGCGCCTCGGCGTGAACGAGGTGAGTGGATGTTTCTTGCGGTAAAAGCAGTGATTTTCGTGGCGTATTGTGTGAAGTTTTTGTGTGTTGCTATAGTATGCATGGTGGCTTCACACTGCGTTAAAGAAGCGCACGTTCTACAAGACTGTTCAACAGTAGCGCATGTTCTGGGAAACCCTGTTTTCAATGTGTAGCAGCTCAACGAAATAACACGGATAAAGGAAAAAAAAGCCGCTTGAAGAAAATGCACTGAGGAATCTGCCGAAGCACTAAAGAAGCACAAATATGTGCTTAAGACCTATCTGCACGCGATGTGACACCACCTCAAAAAGAGTACCAGTAGGTACGATGCTGACCTGGTCTTTTTTGTCAAAAACAAGGCCATATTTTTGTGGCCATTCAAAGAAGGGTTGAATGCAGGGCAGGCCATCAGAATAGTGGGTATACAGTAAAACACTCCTCCAGATTTGTACCCTGTGATGTTGGTGTCGTCCAGACCGGGCCCAGACCGGGAAATGGTGCAATGTCAGCTTGAATAACACTACAACACCTCAAAAAGCGCACAATGTTCCCATTTATCAAGCACGAGAGGTAGCTGAAGTTCATCTGACCCAGAAGCGCGCGTAGGAGTGTGCGCGTAAACCATCCATCTTTACCGTAAAGTGAATGTGCACACTTTAAGGATAGGTAACGACATGTGTACCGTACTTACACTTTTTTGTTTTTAATTTAGTTCGTTTTGCTCCCGCTATTGGTGTTTTTTATTTAGTATTTGCCTCTGTGTGTTTACTTTTGACGTGTCAATAAAGCTTCAGTTGTAAGACAGCGATTGTGTATAGTCTCTCCTGCATACAGTGAACGTATTCCAATCCGTCCACTACAGTGTTCTTGTGCATACAACGTATTCTTGTAAATCCAACATATCGTGCACGTTCATGTTTCACGGTGCTGACAGAATATTGAAATAAAAACAAAAAACAAAAACAATTTGGACTTACAAGGGAAGACGAAATGACATTTATACCATACGTCGTCTGGGAGGGTCGACTCCGCTTGCAGTTGAGCTGCCACAGTTGCCTTTTCATCCGTAGCGGGCGCGCCGTTATCAGAAGCGACCGTTATCATCCATGGCTGAAGAGAGAAAGAGCGCGCGTCGGGAACGATCTGTAAATACCAAATTGCACAAGTGAACGAATAAGGCGAAAAAGCTCACCTTACGTGATATTCAAGCAATGGAAGCTGGGTTTGCTATCTCAATAGCGTAGAATTCTCCTTTAAAGAGCATTGTGCAATGCACACGTATTATTCTCAGAAAGGCGACGGGTAAAAAGAAAGTGCTGCGACTCAAAACAGATTAGGTGACCGTGTTTGAATCTTATAAAAAGTGGCTGCACAGCATGAAATAAATCAGGCACATAACCGATTTTTAGTAGCTTAACTACATCGCGATTTGCCCGCCCATAAGTAAGAGAATAAGAGAGAACGGCCGTTTTAGACGTACAAAGAGAACAAAATTATGACTCCTGTTTCTTTTATGAAGCTACACAGAAAAATGCCACTTCAGGAACGCTCTGCTCTGTTCGTTGCCTTTGCATTATTTATTTATTTACACTTTACCCAAATCGGCACAAGGCATTGCGTAGACGTGCGCTGAAGGGGGGGGGGGGGGTGACATGAATCACAACATAACAGAAATAGCACTAGGTTGTTGTACAAGATACATAACAAAAAATAACAAAACAACGCAAATTATTCAAGATTGTACGGAATATAAAAAATTACCCCAAACATACATTCTCATAAGTTAAGACACTTCGGGGGAATAATTCCATTGATGTCGACGTTATCATAGGGAACACAAAAAGAGTTCATTATTACTTTTTCTAACGATATCGTCTGGGAACCGGTTCCATTTTTGTATGGTCCTTACGAAGAACGAACTACGAAAAGTGTGCGTTTTGAGCGGGTATTCTAATTTTTTTCGTAAATTATCTCGACAAAGCAAAACGTACGTCGGGTCTGGTAGGTATTCGTGGGGATTGATGGCATTCTTGTTATAATAAGTATTATGTAGAAATTTAAGCCGAACTTTCTGCCTTCTTATGGTTAATGGCTCTCATCCCACTGTACTTTTTATTTCAGAGATATTTTAAATGAAATATAGTTATTACAAATCTAGCTGCTGGATTTTGCACTTTTTCCAGTCTATCGATAAGGTACTGATGATGATCCCAAATTGCACAAGTATAATCTAGAGTGGATCTTAAATAGAAAAAGTGAAGTGTTTGTTTTACGGTTTGTGGAGCCTGCTTAAAATTCCTCCGTAAAAAAATAACACCTTTGTCCCTGTAACTTGGATGTGCTTATTCCACTTTAAGGTGTCAGAAAAGTAGATGCCAAGTTACTTTTGTCGAACTCGTTGTTAATTATTGAGTTGTTAGCGGTGTAATTTGTCTCCACGGTTGGTGAATGCTATGCAGCAGCATTGCCGGACGTTTAGGCTCATGTTGCGTTTTTGACACCATAGCAATATTGTAAGCAAGCCACTCTGCAATGTATCGGCACCTGTCCGTGATCTGATTACCCTATACAGTATGCCATGATCCGTAAATACCTGAATGAAAGATGTAATATCTTCAACGATGCTATTAATATAAATTAAGAACAACAGCTGTCCTAATACGCTCCTTTGTGCACCAGACATTAGGATTTGACGTTATAGCGTGTGTTAAAGTGACACCTAAATATTTACGCTGAAATGCACTAGTGAGAGTTGTGTCATCAATAATGTAAGTAAAATCAGATATCTGTTTTTTTCTACTTACCGTTAGCGTTACAGATTTGGGCATTTAGAGTCATCTGCCACTGCTGACACCAAGAAAAGGCAGAATTTCGTATATGGTGATAATCATTGCGATTAATTTCGCGGTACGAAATACAATAGTCAGCGAATAGACAGATGTTACCATGTAATCGAGAAGGCAAATCTTTATAAAACTGGGTCCAAAACACTGCCTTGGCGCACTCCCGATGCAACAGGTGCTAAATTGGAACCTTCGTTATGAATATACACGAATTGTGAGCGGTATAGATCGGCACATACTCTCATGAGTGCACTCACTCACACTCGCATTCATTTCAAAGGCGTGAGTGCGAGTGCGAGTGAGTGGAGGTGAGTAGAAGTGAATGCGAGTGAGCGCCGGTAAGTGTGAGTGCAGATGAGTGCGAGTGAGCGTGAGTGGAAGTGAGTGGCAACCGCAAGGCGCGTAGACGCGAGCTTACGCGCGTCCGCAAGCGTACGTGCGGTCTGGGCTTAAACCCTCGATGACGTCAAATAAATCCTACACAGGTTTAATCCTAAGGTGCTTTGTGTTCAAGAGACACACGCTAAATTTACACAATCCAACTTTCTCCGGCAACACGCCATTTTCCGGAAAGACCGAGACGACGCTGTCGCCTTGTGCGGTGGTGTAGCAATAGTTGTAGACAAGTCTGTAGCTTTTCAACATGGAATCCTCCAGACGGCCCTGCAGGGGCGTCTGCGCAAGCAGGCGTTTGGTGAGTTGCGCCACCACGTACCTGAGCACACGGGGGTTGGACCCTCCCACGCGTCGTGTCTGGCGGTCCTTCGGGACAAAGGAGGCCTCATCGACAGGCGTGAACTTATCAAGTGCTCTTCACGCTTGTCGTTTCTCGCGGCCGGGAAGTGTCACCGTCAGTCACCTGGGACTGATGGATGAGCAGTTAGCCCCCAGACTGCAATGGGTCCTCGCCCTCGTGCGTAGGTGAAACGGCAACGTCGCCATTGGTGTGTTTCCGTGAAGTACCAGCGCCCGCACGAACTGCGATGAGGCCCGACGCCGACTGTGACGCGCCAACCTGGAGCCCCCTTCCGAGACAACAGCCACCACCCTCCCTGGAAATGGTGGCTTCCGCGAACTGACCGCCACGGAGAGGCGGCTAATTCGGAGAGGCGGCTAACCGTTGCCTGTGTGCGGGGGCGATCAGGCAAGATTGGAAGCGGAGCCCGGCGGGAAACGATGCCACATCATGGGCGGGAGTTTACGAACTGGCCCAACATTGTCATTGGCTAAAACAACTATAGTGGATTCCCTCGTCGAGTGAAAGAGGGAAACGAAAGGGATAAAAGAGCGGGACTTGAGCGTTGTGAGACGCTCGACCATGTAGAACGCTCACAACATGTAGTGGGGAGGCTCGCGATGTGACCCGAGAGGTCGACTTAAAGAAAACTTTCTTGTGAACTCCGGTGCGTGCATCTCAATATGAAGGAACCAACGTATTACAATAGCCATCATAATTCATATTCATCCATAGACCGGTCGATGGCTCTGTCTCTCTTTTCCATGATTTAGAATGGCGTGTAATCAAACACCCATTCGGAAGTGATCACTTCCCAGTAACCCTAAACTTAGGGCCCAACATCCGCCCCTCCGCTTGTGCCTCGCTGGAAACTAGCTTCAGCTGACTGGAAGTGTTTTAGTGAATCCACGTACTTATCACGAGATTTTATGAGTAATTTTAGTATAGATCATGCTGTATCATATTTACCGCTTTTATTATTGACGCTGCAGAAAAGTCCATTCCTCAAAGTAAATGCAGTTCACGTGGAAGACGAGTTCCTTGGTGGAATGATGACTGCAGACAAGCTCGGAAGAAGCAAAACAAGCATGGGGAATTCTGCGTCGATACCCAACTGCAGAAAACCTTGCTCAATTAAAGCTGTCTAAAATCAGAGAGAAGGCGCACCCAACGGTAGACTAGGAGAGCAAGCTGGGAAAGGTTTCTGTCCGGAATAAATTCGTATACCCAAGAAACAAATTGTGGAATGCGCTCAGAAGGCTAAAGGGGCATGAACCGCATCCGCTGACTTTGGTAATAATCAAGGAAATAAGTGGAAGACCAGGCAGACGCTCTTGGAATAGTATTCAGTATGTATCTAGCTCTGCGCATATACCCATAATTCCTTTAACACAAAGAAATAGGAAAACGGAAGATACTGGACCGCGAAGGCTGAAGAAAACGATCCATACAACAGTCCTTTCAACATTGCCGAGCTTAGAGCAGCATTGAACGTCTGCAAAAGCTCTGCGCCGCGAGCAGACAGGATCATGTATGACATGATCAAGAACATGCACACAGATACACAAATAACATTGCTTGCACTTTTAATCTCATTTGTGCAGCCGGACACCTTCCAGCGGCATGGAAGGAAGCTATCGTTGTACCACTTTTGAAACAGGATAAAGACCCACCTGGTAACAAGCTACCGTCCGGTAGCACTTACAAGCTGCCTATGTAAACTTTTGGAAAAAATGATAAATCGCCGTGTTTGCATTTCCTAGAATCAACAACATGTGCGGTTTTCGAGAATGCCGGTCCACAGCCGACCATATTGTGCGCATTGAAGCAAACGTTCGCGATTCGTTGCCCATAAACAATACTTCTCAGTTTTTCTCGAAATAAAGAAGGCCTATGACACCACATGGCGCTATGGCATTATCAGATACATATCACGAATGGGTATCCGTGGCAACATGCTTAGCATAATTGAAAGTTATGTCTCACACCGTATTCCGAGTTAGAATTGGTAATGGTCTGTCTAGGTCATTTATGCTGGAAGCTGGGGTACAGCAGGGGGGCGTACTTGCTGTGCCATTTATTGTTAAATGTACTTCTGTACGTTCGCTTATCCCACGAAGTATGTTTATAAGTATATGTCTATGGGTACAGATTGGATTTCAAACGTGGAAATCTCAGTCTGCTAGCGAGACGTTCAGTTTGGCTGAACAAAGTCCAGCATGGCAGTGGCGCACCGACGGGGGGGATTTCGGGTTTTGACCCCCCCCCCCCCTGAGGCCGAGTTACCACCCCCCACGCGTCCCGCCCACCAGCCCAACGTGTAGCTTCAATTCTGTGTTCACAATGCCAGTACAATCAGCAGGTGGCTTGAGTTCGAATTTTCCTCTTAACAAAAACTCTCTGTCACGGCCTTCTATTTATTCATTCAGCTTAAATTACTTTGC